>NC_060169.1:595847-652006 GCF_021292245.1 Micropterus dolomieu | reverse complement strand
ACTTTGTGTTGAAAAGTGGTGAAGACATGAGGGCTCAGATTAGGGACGCGGTGATATACGAGATGTGAGGACGCATGAGAACAAGACTCGTAGACTTTTAACACTATTTGAAGAAATAGGAAATGCTGGGGGTCCTCGCCCAGAAACACAGAGCATTAAACACTTAATTTCCTGCAATCTGGAGACATTTTCTGCACCAATTCATGGTGGAAATGTCTTTTTTATACAAAGGGAAACAAAACAAGAATCCGCCGGCAGGTGACAATACAAAAATATAACAGAATATAATGCAGCAATCAGCTGCTTGTTCTTTTTGGCTTAAGTTACTTTTTTGGAACGATGCACATTTGTTTCTTCTATATTTAAATTGCATTGCATGTTTTCTTACTGTGCAAATAAACCTTTCTCAAAGCATTTTCATTTGTTAGGTAACATTTCTTGTTGCAAACTATTTTTCAGAATATTTTTAAGAAATGCTTTCAAAAAGTGTCGGGGACATGTCCCCAGCGACCCCAGTGTGTAGTCTCACAACCTCTCAAAGTGCTTCACACTGCTGCATGTCACATTCACCCATATCCATTCACACACTGATGGCAGAGGCTGCCAACTGCTCAACAGTTGAAATAAACCAATCACACACTCACAGAGCAATTTGGGGTTCGGTATCTTGCCCCAGGACACTTTGACACGCAGTCTTCTAATTAGTGGGCGACCCACTGTACCTCTAAGCCGCAGCCGCTACACAAACGCTGATACTGTTGAGGGCCCAGAAGTAGTAAACTCTAACAACACAATTTAAAATACAGCAGTCAGTTTTATAGCATGTTGTAGAATATAATGATGATGTAATAGTGACGCCTGGTGAAATGATGTATTTCTAATAAACTCATTGCTCTTTTGTATGAGTTCATTATACATTTATCTACCAGGCAGTCAACGGCACCTATTTCTATATTTTGCATGTTCACAGTGTTGCATGTAAACTACTCATTTAAACCGCCAAATACAACATACAAACACAGCACTGGGGACATGGCCTCGGTGACAGCTGCAGTCTGAATATGGGGTCAAAATAAGCTGCCTTGTTTACGTCTCCCTCAGTCAGTGATTTCCCAGAATGCCTCCTGACAGCATCCTGTTGAAAAGACTTTGTAAACTGAATTTATTATTTTATGAGTAGTATGACATGAGTGACAATGAATGACATTCATTTACTGTAAGTGTGAAGAGCTTGCACCTTAGTTTGTCAGTCTCTGAATAGGGTCCTCATTAAGGAAATAAACTGTAGCCTACAGTAAATGGCATAAGTGTTCTGCACAGAATCATTAGTGTATTAGTTTGTGTTTTTATCTTATCTTGGCTCTGCGTGAGCTTACTGTGAGCTGAGATCAATGACTGATCTTGTGGCGATTGCAAAGAAAAATGCCATGAGACCAGGCAAAAGTGTGGTTCCAACTTGGTGCAGCCGGGGAAAAAGCAAATGCGGCCGCCGGACCCGGCGCCTGCAGCCGCCTTGCTCCCGTGAGGTTTTAATGACGTTTTGCAGCGCCGGCGAAGGTTGGACACGATTTTTAACAAGCATGCCTCATTGTAAGTCCAGCATGCATCAGCGCTGCATGAAGTCAAACGCACCTACAGACTTCTACACAATCTGACTTCTTTTTGCAACTAGTGGAGTCGCCCCCTGCTTTTCATTTTCATTCTTTTTCATTTATTTGTTTATTTAAAAAGGGACAATGCACACTGATCAACATTCAAAGCAAATGTAAGCGTACTGGAGTTAGCCACAGGCTAGTTTTCATCGGCAGTCCCCTTGCCAGATAAAACTTGCATGTAATTGTTAAGTAGTGTTTATTGTTTTGAAAGTGGAGAGGTATTAACGTCTTCTCTCCGTTTGTCTTGACCTCAGTGTGTTGACCTCGCTGAGCACTCACAGCCCGCAGCAGTGAGCTGAACCGTCAGACTGGACGGAGGTGAGTTGATGCAAACATGAACCTCTGACTTCTGTTGCGGAACAGTTACAGTTGTTGTCTGAGTTCTGGATTTTATGGTGTAGCCTTTAGTGCTGAGTTTGTAGGTGTTTTCACACTTGGTGGTATTTGTACATCTCCTATGGAAGGATACTTTTGGTAAGTCTGTCTGAAGTTGTGGCTTTGTTGTCATGATTGTTTATAATATTATTTAGTAATCACATTAATGATGGTGTCTACTTCTTTAATATTCTCCAGTCTTAGTTAGTGAGTTTATGGTGAATCTTTCATGGTGTCGTTGTAAAAAATAAAGTGCAACTGAATTGCACTTTTAGATGATCACAGTGTGATGCATGTTCAGTTGTTTTTCATTTTTGTCCAGTTATAATACATTTTTGCGACAGTTCAGGAAAAAAGTACATTTAACAAATAACAATCAGTCAACTGAACCACTTCCAGGATCAAAGGTGTCATTTACAGTGGGGAGGCTGGGGACATGAATGATTTTGTCCCCTCACATTTTGAAATCATACTTTGTATATTCAGAAAAATAGCTTGCAACCAGAAATGTTAACTAACAAATGAAAATGCTTTGACAAAGGTCAGAAAACATGCAATGCTGTTTAAATATAGAAGAAACAAATCTGGATTTTTCAAAAAACAGTAACATACTGATTCTAACATGACCCCAAAGCGTGCATGCGCTAATCAGTTACTTGAACAAACTCTTGACACAGTTTTCCGTTCTCTCCTGTGAACATGACAAACAGCCACGCTGTTCTGTCGCTTTGTGACATCTTGTTGCCCTGAATTGTCAGTTGAAAAGATCATTTAAGTCAAGAAAGTTTGTCGTAAAACTGTAGAAGTATGATGCTGCGTTCTCGTCACAGTTGGAAGTGGAAACTAATAACGGGTGAAGCTATCCGTTCACCTGCATCAACTGCATAAATCAAAAAAAGTGGAGGCAGAGCAGCCGGACGAGACCGAGGGAAAACTGCGAAATATTTTCAACATAAAATCTGATCCAGTTTCACCAAAACCAGTGAATAAAGTTGTTTTTGTACAGTAATCAATGAGGCCTAGTCTTCCATACCAAGCCTTATCTCCATATCTATGCAGCTGTGCCAGCAAGTTCCTGCCCCTCAGCACTGCTTCGGGAAGTTGGTCAGAAGAAAGTTGTGCTTTTTGAACATTAAAGCATGTAAACATTTTCTAGTAGAAACCCAAAATACCAGTATGAGCCTGAAAATGTGCAGAATATGGGACCTTTAAATCCAAGAAGTCTAGACTGTGAACAAATCACAGCAACGCACAGATGATCCCTGAGGTCACAAATGGGACCAACTCTGGGTAACCAGGAGTATTTCCAATATGTCAGACTGTTCCTTTCTTTAACTTCTAGCTGATAGAGTCTCTAAAGAACTCCTGAATTGCCCTCTTTGTTTGGGAAAACCGTGGAGTTGAAAACTGAAACAGCTCTTTCCAGTTTAGACAAAATAAGTTTTCCCAGCAGCGCTCAGGTTTCTCTCAGCAGCCTGAATGTTGGCTCTGAGTGTTTTCCATGTGCTTGGCATTGAAAGCCACTCATGTTTGACTCCCCGTTGTCGGATTTCTGCTCTGCTGTATTGTTGTGTGGATCAGTGCCCAGACTCCATAAACTCTTGTATCTGTACATTCAGTCACGGTATTTCACAGCAAAACAAGGTTTGAGTCAGCTGTTTGAATAACTTGAGTGTGCTCATATCAAACTGCAGCTTTTATCTCTTTACACAGACGGGATGTAAATCTCACCAGTACGACTAAATGAAACGGTGACTTAAGGGCCGTTATTTTGGAATTACTTTTATAATTCTTAATCATGTTTTTGTCTTTGTGATATACATAAAATGGATTATTTATCATGAATAACATATCTGAACAGTGCCGTTACACAAGCTTCTCAGGAATGAACAAAACTCATCTTTTTATGTTTTTTGTTATATTTCGAAAGTCATTATACTACAAACTTACACATGACTTGAACTGTAGGTGCTGGACTCCAGAAAGCTTCCCCGACAGCCAGTCAACTCATGTGAAGTGATTTGTGTTCCTACAAAAGAAAATTCAGCTCCACAAATCACTTTGAGCGATGTAATAATGAGTGTGTGTGTGTGTGTGTGTGTGTGTGTGTGTGTGTGTGTGTGTGTGTGTGTGATGCAGAAAGCAGCAGATTAATTCATTAACAACAGCAGGCGTCAGAATAATAACTGATGTTTTTGTTCTCGGGACTGCAGGTAATGATTAGCTCAAAATAAGGATTACCTGCAGTCAGCTGAAGGTCTTCCTGGACAAACAGCAGGACGGTGTCCCTTCCAATTTCTGTTTTGCAGTCTCTTCCTTTGTCTTTAATTTAGTCTTCTATCACTTCATCTCACTTCGTGCTCCCAGAGGGGTTGAGTGGGCAGATTTTCTCATCTCCATCTTTCTCCTCCCTCTCGAGGAGGCAGAGGGGGGGTGGAGACTGAAATAGACAAAATCTGCAATGCTGCAAAAAGGATTTCAATGTGCTGATCTGGGAGGACCATAGGGTGTGTAAAAGCAGTGGGCATGGCCACTAGGGGTGGGAATCTCTGGGCACCTCACGATTCGATTGTGATTCAGAGGGCTGCGATGCGATTATAAAACGATTATCGATGCATAATTTTGTTCTGTACAGGATGTACTGGTGAGGCATTTCATTTGAGCATTAAAGTCCAAAAGAAACATCTCCTTATTAGCTTAGCTCATTAAACTCAGCTCCATGGTCCCTCGTTTCTTTAACAGCCTGTTGTCAGACTCTCTGAAAACTGAAATATAATTATCAGTCTGTGTGCAGGACAGAGCTGTACACCAGTTTAGTCTGAGCCTGTATCTGATATTCTCGACCCTTTACAAGTAGGTGAGTTAGTTATACAGCTGAGCTAACTAATATTGCTTTGTTGCTAATTTAGCCAACGTTACATAACAGCCAAAAAACGTGCTGTACAGCGATGTTAGCTAGCGCTAACCGCCTTCACTTTTCCAGCAGTTGGGGAAACTACATACTTTTATGAACGGACACACTGTGACCTACACTGCACGTTCACTACCTGACGAAAACTCACTACTAATATTTTTCTCCGCTAACTTTCACCGTCATGTTCAGCCGCTCGCTCGCTCTCATTCGCTCGGCCTCAAACGCAGGATACACATGGAGCTTCCAACCGTTGCGTGTCTCCGTGCTCGCACCATTTGCGAAGGAAACAGTCAACATCAATTTCACAAACACAGTTTTGGAGCAATTTAATTATCTGGTCCTGGCCAATAAACAATGTTTATAATATTAGTTAGCTAATCCCGCTATTTTAATAATGTCATATTCAGACAACTCCTTTCTTTTGAGCTACAACTTGCTTTGTTATGCTACGTATTAAGATTACAATAGGTGGACAGCAGCAGCCTGTGGTGTAGTAGCACAGGTTGTTAGTAGGATCAGATGTAAGTAGCCTTGCTGAGACACTCAAAACACAGAGATCGCCGGTCAACAGACGCCTGAAAAGCTCTTGTTTCTGACGTTCAGTCAGAAACTGTGTCTCAATTCGGATACTTCCGTCAGTACACTAACACGCAGTACATTAATTTTGAGAGGATAGTGTCGTCTGAAATCAAACACTGCCTTTGCTAACTGGAAATGATGATGCAACATTTCACAAGGCCCAGGGCTGAAATCAAACCCGGGACTCCCATAAGGACTTAGCCTTGCACACCTGGCGTATCATTATCGCCAAGATTTGACTGCAGTTGTCACCCACCTAGTATCTGCCACCTTGTTTGCTCACATGAATTCAATTCTATTAAAAATAAAAAAAAATGAACATACTTTACAATCGCAACCACTGGAGCTTCCTTGGCCGCCATATGAAAAAAGCTTGGTGTTCCCTCCCCTTCCACTACGTAGCCGAGATGGCAACCGTCGAGGGTGAGAAGTGTCCAGTGCACCATCCGGGTCTCATAGTGCACTGCTTTTTGCTGTACTTCTCAGTGTGAACGCACTTAAAATAGCAAGTGTGAGTATGGAAGGACGCAAATTGAGACACAGCAAGAGATCGGGGAGTGCTATGCTAGTAGCAGCTAATGTAGCCAGCGGCGGAGATGAGCGGCGGGCTACGGAGATCTGGTGGTCAGACATCAGATTTGTTTGTTTCAAACTGTTTAACCCTGATGTGTAAAATCGCTTGAGTTCACAGTTAAGAAAACATAACCAGCGTCACATGATCTCCTGATGGTTTCCTGTAATATTTTGTTTAGACAGCCTTCCTGCATCTCCAGCATGAGCAAAAGGCTAAAGTTCCAATCCAGTTTTCAACCGAGAGCAGCACTTTAGAAATGTGGAGTTAAGGGTTAAGAACATTTCTTCACTACAACAATAGAGCTCAGAGGAATAAGAGGAATACTAAGGAAAGTGATAAATGACTATGCCTAGAACAAATCTAGAGGTAGTGTTGGATTCAGTGCCCTGGTGAAGGTCATTTCAACAGTTAGTTTGAAACCTTGATCCTCTGGGAGGCTGCAGCACAATCCTCCTCCTGCTGCTGCTGCATTATTCTGCTTCCATATGCTTCTTGCGCAGAGACATTATATCTTTTAATAAGACTCCATTCCCGGACGATGTCTCCCCGTCCTCACAGATCCTCTCCTCAAATCGCTTCTCTGCAGTCTGCGAGCAGATTCCTGGTGACGCCCGGGTCCCTCCGGGCTCCGCTGATCGTCAGGGTCCTTAATTGCGACCACCTCTTTATGAATAATAGATGCTCGTCTAGCTAAGTGGAGTGATTAAATATTAAGAGGCCAAGAACATGCCAAGCACGTCTATTTTTGAACAGTATAAGACCAGGGAACAAACTGGACGAGGAAGGGAAATCAAAGAATGTCCTTGTGTTGTTTTATGGTCGGCTCCAGGCTGTCAGATTAGCACGCTTGTCTCGGGCGAGAAATCCCTGCTGGGAAACTCTTTGTATTCTGTCTTTATCTTGGCAAAGCCCTCCACACCTATTTCCTCACCTCTCACTGACAAATTCAAACTCACTGCTTCATCAGGTATAACTGTCAAAAAGTAAACAAAAAGGTTTACAGAACAAATGAAAATAACAACAGTGGTCCTAAAACTACTTTTTTTAGCCTGTCCAACTCACTTTGAATCTTTTAATGTAATTGTTTATTTTTAAGTCCCACCCCTAAGAAGGTTTTGGGTCTGACATTTTGAAAAGAAGCTCCTACTTGATTACTGTTGGCCCTGTGAAGCCTCACAAGAGCTGAGGTTCCTTTAGGAAACATTTTAACTCTATCTCTTTTGAGAAAGACCTCATTTCCACCTGGTATTAACATGTGATCTTTATCTGGATATCTTAAGTGCATCAGGAAAAACACATGTTAATACAGGTGGAAATGCACCCAGAAGCAGAGCAGATCAGAAGAAACTGCTGTGAGAAGTGATCGTGGAGGAAAAAGCCAGAAACTGCTGAAGCTGAAAGTCAGGGGAGCAGACTCATACAGGAGTCCCAGCCCTTACGCACATAGACGTAAACATAGACTGTCTATATAGTTCAGTCCGGCTGATGTTTGGACACAAGGTGTTAGCATTTAAAAAATGTGCTGCATATTAGGGTTGGGCCAATAGACGATGCCTTTGTCCATCGGCGATGGCAGACAGACATCACAATGTTGAGCCGGCATCGTACCTGCTCTGCACCTGCCTCGGACTTCTCTTCTCCCCACACTCACCTACGCTTCTGGTCTCCCACACCGGCTTGCCCCGCCCCTCTCTGCTTCCTTGACTTTCTCCATCAGCAGTATGTGTTATGAACTTGTCCGAAAGACACAGAGCTCGTCTTTTTTCCAATATTTCTTCACGGCAGCAGGTGCGCCGCATGCTGGCTTGTTAATGACGCAGCCTATTAAACAACCAAAACCAACATCTGCACTCTGTGTGTTCACTGCTGCTTTACCCGGTTTTTTCTGCAGTTTTGTAGACACTGCCCATCCCTACTGCATATATACAGTGTTTTGCAGGTGGTGGAGTAGTAATGAGAAAAGAGATAATGAATTCTAGAGAAAGTTGTCACTGAATGCATTGTTTGTGAAAACAATGAAAAGTGATTGACAGGTTTTGCCACGTACACTTATGTTGCGCTGACGGTGTGAAGACTTTAGATAGTGTGACTTTAATTTGGACCGATGCCTGTTGACAAAACTGTGACTTTTTATCAGAACCCTTAATGCACTGGCGTAATATCTACTGAACATATCTAGTTTGCCTATTTACACTGATGCAAAGTGTCACGTTACCACAAAGAAGTGGTTTAATAGCACTGGTGATGTGAATAGACAACAACCAACTGACTGAAAAAAATGTCGCTGGGCAAGACTGTAGGATCTTAATGCATGGATGCGTGTGTATGTGTGCGTGTTGGTGGTGTGTGTGTGTGTGTGTGTGTGTAAACCATTTCAAGGGTAATGAAAGTGAGGAGATTGTTCTCAGCTCTCCCACACCTGGTACTGGACAGAAATAGATGCCATAACGACAACTACACTGAGTGCATGTGACAGCCTTGTGTGTGTGTGCGTGTGTGTGTGTTTGTATAAGTGTGTGTGTGTGTGTAGTTTTGTTGCAGACTGTGGTGAGTCGGCGTATGTAGGCCACTGTGGCTCTGCCTCATTCGCTGCAAATTAAATTGGTTTTGGATGCGGATGGTTTTATTTGGACTTGGTCAGAAGAGTTTAAAAAAAAACTAAACCACGTTGTAATTAAATTATTCCTCTCTCACATTACAACCCAGCTTTGTGTTAGGGCAGATGGTCTAAATCAAACTTTATCTTGATAAAAACTTGCAGAAAAGTCTCAAAAATGAGCAGCAGGAGCTCTGCCGTACCTGTTAGCTAATGGAACGGGAAAGTCTGCCATCGTGTTTTGCATCCGTAATGAGTCCCGTTACAAGAAAAACACTGATATTTGGGAGGAATAATGTTAACCCATTTACATTTTCTCCTCCGAAGGCAGACAGGGGAACATTCTTATTCCTTGTGGGAGGGCGATTTTTACAAAAATAACTCTGTGTGCCTCCAGAAGTCAAAGCGAAACATTAGTATGCTCCAGATGACGTCGGAGACCTTTGTGGTATTCATACAGACGCCACATTAAGAAGAAAGAGAGCAGGATGGAGCTAAATGACTCGAGTCCGGCAGAACCTCTTCAGTGTTGTGTAGGTGGAGTTGAAAGGAACGACATAATATCACTTCATAACCTGAGGGACAAAAGGATCTCTGGACAGCCGCGTGTTTCTGTAGCTCCGGCTTTAAAGCTGAAAAATGAGAGATTTCTGCCAATATTATAAGCGTCGTGTAGATAAACTGAAAATATCGTCCTGGCCGCGGAGAGAAAGATGCGGTTCTCTCTCGACCTGAGAATTTTCTCATCTTGAATACAAACAAGTAAAAACACTAAATGGTAAAGTGCAAAACAAATGGCAAATCACATCTGGACTCAATGGCTCTTCCGGAGCTGACAAAAGGAAATGCAAATGTATATAGCATCAAAGATGCCCCCCTATCGTCTCAGGCATTTTTGGAGATGTGAGGACCCAGCTGACCAGAAAATGTTGCACTCGCTTATCCCTAGTAACTAAGTACATTAAGTGCATGTATGAGGTATTTTACTTAAGTATTTCCACGTTATGCTACTTCATACTTTTTACTCCTTCCTTAACTTAGCAGATCATTAACACAACATGTAATCAACTAATAAATATAGTAGATTACTCTAAGATACCCTGCAGTATATAAAGTATAACCTTAGTCAGCACGAAACTAATATATCGCAGTTCATAAACATTATAACAGATTTCAATCAGGTGGGGGAACGATAACAGTTAAAGGAAATGTGTACAACGAATGAGCGGTGTGAATAGTCGTTGTAATGACGAGATGGTGAAGCTGTAGCAGCATAGAAACCCACCTGGTGGTGTTTATGATGAAGGGATGAAGAAAAGCTGGAGATCTGGATGTGAGTAAGACTCGACTTCTGCTGAGCTCGACCTGGGGCCTGTTCCACCAAGCAGGGTTTGAGCTTATCCAGGTAACTTCGGGGTTAACCCTGCTGGGTTTTCAGCACCACGAAGGCGGTTCAATTCTTACCGGGGTAGATCGCCATGGTAACTTATGCTGAACGGCTAACCTGCTCCGGAGCAGGTCCGCCGCCTGCTGACCAATCAGCTCTCTTGGAAAATGACATCACCATCTGTAGGAGATCCCACAGACTGTTTATAGGCTGCTTTATGTTTGCTGCAGTGATGAGGAGAAACTCTTGTCTACAGCGATATCATCCTACAGAGACTGATTAAAAGCCTCAGGCTATTGTTGCCTACAGGTTTTTACATTAGCGTACTGCCTGCTTTGAAATGTGTTTAGTATTTTTTATTTGCTCCCAGTCCGTTTCACACAGCCTGTCGCAGCCGTTAAAATAAATGGTTTCATTTTTCTTTTGTGAGGCTGAATATTATGAGCAGTTTGGTAGGGATGTTGAAAAAGGCAACAAAATTTTAATATGGACGTAGGCCATTTATTTTAGGTTAGTGGCTCTCTTTAGGTCTATCACAGAGACTGGTCACCTTTTGTGACGTGGCTGCAGGTAATGAGTTTTCAGCAGCCTAGATGTTGAGATTCAGTCTTTCAACCACTATTGGAGCTCATTTTATGGCATGAATGGAGTTTTCGTTTCATTGCTTTATGAAGTTAATTTAGAGCAATGTTTGGAACACTTTTGATTGTGTTAAATAAATTAGCCCCTTAATGCAGATTGTCGCAAAGTCGCATCACACCTCTTCCTTCCAGACTGCAGCTGAGATGGCGTTTGTATTCCCCCGATGGTTTGTGCATATTTGATATGTACCTGGGATCCTTTTGCAAACACTGGTTTCTCATTTATGCCTGTTGTCACTAATTTGCCACCATTATACCTGAATCTTTTTTATGTTGTACAGACAAATTAACAATTTCCACTTAATTTAACATCAACCTGAAAGCAAATGAAAACAGAATTTGTTTTATAGTAAATAAATTCAGGCATCAAGTGTCAAGAAGTTTTTTAAAGTGAGGTGGAACGACCACTTACTCGGTGCCCGGAGTCTTTTAACGCCGACTCAGCCGAGCTGAAAGAATAAGGCTGATATTTTCACACAGCTCATAAGAACACATCAAATCAACGCATTCTTATTACAGACTACGTCTGCTCATTTAGGCTTCAGCCGTGTTACTTAGACCAGGTCGTATTTCTGTAGTGTTACAGTTTGCTCTTCGTCTGTCATCTGCTGCTAACTCCGCCTCTTTTACTCTGGCTTGGGAAACCCTGGGTTGCGTTACAGAGTTGATAACCAGCTTTGTGGTACCGCTCATCCTGACCGCGATTGTTAGGCTTAGTTAAGCCAGATAACTAAAAGATATCCTGGGTATGTTGAACTCGCTTCGTGGTGCAGGCCCCTGGGCCTGGATATGATGAGCAGGAGGCGAACAGGGTGGAGGAGGGCGGCAACGATTTCGTACTGAAGTGAGTGGCAGCAGAAAGGAGAACATATTTTAAAGTTTGACTGCATGATTGGTTGATGGAGATTGTGGAAAGAATCTGATTGGTGAGCTAGAGTCAACACAGAGCCAGGGCTGCGCTACTTTTACTTTTGTAAAAGAGTACTTCTTTCACCACTGCCGGTGGCTGATGTCTTAAATCTAAGATATAATATAATCTAATATTTGTTTGTTTGCTTGTTTGTGTGTTGGGGAAGTTAAGATTCATGTTATTTTCATCAAACAGCTAATGTTGTCAGTCTTTGGACCTTTTGCTCTTTATATGTTTATATGATCATGTTCTAATGAAATGAAAGTGAGCGCAGGCTGTGCAGAGTAAGATTTCACATGCACTTTTGTTGTGATCACACATGACGGTGAGGATAACGGGTGTATCTGCCGTGTTTACGTGTGATCACCTGAGCCTCAGCTGAGCTGCTGATGTCAGGAAGAACACGTTGTCGTTCTTTTCTTTCCTGTGAAACAGCTTTAACATTCATTTGCAGTAACCCCCGGCACACGGTGTTAGTGCTGTGAGCTCCGGTAAACTCTGACAAATGAACAATGTGGAGCGTGTGAACAGACGGCCTGTCGACAGCTCCTCCGGGCCCTGTTCCCTCCATCACCAGAGCAGATTCTAATCAACAAGCAGCTGGAAAGGTTGCACTTTCCATGCTGAATGTGTTTGACAGGGTTTTGAATAATTACATCTCCCAGATCGCTGTAGTTGGTGGAATAATGGGCTGATAAATCATAAACTAGCTATTTTACAAATTCACCTCCCTGACACAGGCTATTTTGGTGTGGGTGTGTGGGCAGAATTTTAACACACACTTTCTAACCCGAACACTACCAACACAAGCGATAACAAGCTCACTGACAAGGAGAGAGCTCAGCGGCAGAAACTTCTGTTTGGACGACTTCTTGCACATGATGGTGAACATTAGGAAAACTTACTGCCTGGAGGCTTACACGGGAAAACCAAACTCTGAAGCTACTTCCTGTCTAGCCCCCTTTCCATTAGCTTCTGTAAGTCAATACAATCTGTTCTTTAATGCGTCTTTCATCAGTCTTTTTAATGTGTGCTGCCCACATTCACATCTAAATGAGTACCTTGTTAGCAGACAAAGAACTACAGCACCTGCAAAGTTTTTCCAGGTGATGTTTGTTACCCGTGACATCCATCAACACCCTCTTCTAATGTAATCTTTCTAAATTATCTCTGCTGTCTAACGTCTCCCTGTCCATTCTCACAGCCTGTCACACGCCTCAGTCTGTCGAGCTGCTGATGTCTCACCTGCGAAGGTTTAGGGCTGCTAAAATATAAGAAAATGGTACTACATAGTCTTCAGATATGCAGAGTGGCTCTACAGATGGCTCTGTTGGCTCATTGTCCCCAGGCGTTGAATAATGACCTGGTTTTTCCCCTAGTGCCACCATAATTCATGACTTAAAGTGAAATATCTCAACAACTGTTGGCTGGATTGTGATGACATTTTGTTCAGACTTTCACGTTCCCTTCAGGATGAACTGTAATAACTTTGGTTTATGACCAAATACCTGTAGAACTAATGACATCGGGCTCAGCTTTACTTCTGCTAATCAGCACACAGACGAGTACCGATGCTCCGAACTAAGACCGGATACATTATACCTGCTAATAGACATCATCATCAGCGTGCTGCTTTTAAGGTCAAAGCACTGCTGTACCAAAGTAAAACCATCACATAGCTGCTAAAAGGCAAATAAGTCTGGCATCGGGACAAATTATTTTCAAGCTGTTACATGGCAGTCAAATGATTTCAAATCCTTAAATAGGCTACTCATGTGCACCTTTAGCTCGGTAGAGTGCGGGACTCCCGTTGGGAGAGTTGTATGATCGATCCCAACATCCAGCGGACTTTCTTTTTCTCCCTTGTTAAACAAATTGATTATAAGGACACTTTTGCACATGCTCAGAATAAAGAACGTGCTGCAGTGTGTGCGCGTCCCGGCGTTTGCTCCGCACTCATGGACGCTTATTTTCATCCCCCTGAGGAAATTCTGGGGAATCCAATCACAAGTTTACTGACGGCTTTTTCAGAGGTGTGTCAATCAAGCCAGAGACTCTTTTGAATTTCAGAACTTGAGTAAAAGCTCTCAATAAACTCACATGAAGCATTGCTGCAAAAAACGTTCTCACGCTTTTATTTTGTAGGCTCAATCACTAAAGAGGAAGTGATTATGTGAGTAAGTGTTGTGTCATGACTGAGATCTATTTCAGCCCCAGCCGCTATCAATTTATTATTTTTTATTTTTCTGCTTTCAAAGCCGGTTCTGGCCCGCGGGCCGCCTATTGCCAGCCACTGCTGTGGACTCTTACTTTACACATTCAAACTCAAAACATTGGAGAGCAAAATGCAGAATTTGAGCAATGTGAAAAGTTTTGGCAGTTAGACCCCATTGTAAGGATGTGGCATTAGAGGGGGTGGTGAAGCTGTCGAGGTGTAGAAACCCTTCCGATGGGGAATAGACACTATTCATTCTGAACAGGACCTGGCATTGCAGCCCAAAGACGCCCGCCGAGGAACGCAGATTTAAAAGGCACCCGGCAGCGCTGCAGGGGAAAGTTGATAAGTTGAGAAAATGTCACACTCCCTCCCAGACTGTTTGATTGACAGGGGATTTCTAGGAAGTGAAGCCCACAAACATCACAGCGGTCAGCACCTGGTAACAAAGACAGAGTCACAACAATGTGTCTCAAAGTGTTTCTGAGAGCTTCCTCTGCTCTTTATCTCTAATTGAAGTGTTTTCCTAACAAAGTAAATAATCAAATTATCGATGGGTAATTGTCACTGAAAGCCGTGTGTCTGTCCTCGGCCTCCAGGGAGAGCTTTTTGAGGTAGTTTTGAAGCAGCTCTCGCTGGTCTCTGCTTGCTCTCTAATTCAGTAATTATGTTGAGGGATCACAGGGTTGTTTCATTAAAAATACTCCACAGTGGAGCGCAGAAATGGAAAAGGACTGCAGAGTACTTTGAGATTAAAATGTCTGCTCCACATCTATTATTCTAAAAGGATATCTCATCATTATCTCACTGTGCAAGTCCCTGCATGCCTCTGAATACATTGTTATTTTTGTAATTTCTCTTAATGTGGGTTTTTATATTATTGGTCCTGGGTCCACAGCATGAAAACTAGATTTATTTTGTGGTTTCATAGGAGTTAGTTCGATTAATGTAGCTTTTATTTTTTTTTTTAAACACTGGGTCATTACTTCTATGGTGTATTATCTTTTCTGTGGATTTTGAGTTGAAGAACTTTAAGATGTCAGGCTGGTAGGGAGTCCCAGCTGTTTAACCTCTGTGGGGTCATTATCAAGGTCAAGTACACCGCTTGGTTCGTCAGTGCTCCTGACTTTTGTAACTATATAGGGCTTGGGGAAAAAATCTACTTGCTTCCCGATACTGCGATTACGATGTGATTTTGCGAACTAATGTTCAACATTCACTGTCAGTCTGTTTTTGACGGAAGCCGCATCAAGCAGCACAGAGCAGATGAACCGGGCAGGAAGTCAGAAACAGAACGGCATAGAGAATTCGGACAATTTTCAAAATAAAACACCCACACTGTGGACACTCCTGATGGTATATCAACGAGAAACACAGTTAAAACAGAAAAAGAAAACTTTTAACTTCGTAGCCTACTTAACTGTGGTAAAAGTACAAAAATCAAGAAAAACAGAACAAATCAACAAAAGCTGAACAAGTCCGCAAAATCAGGCAGGCAAAACACTCTTATTCTGAAATTTGAAAATTTTGATTTTAAAATGATTAATGTTCAGCCCTAGTTTTAACCACAGTCGTTATGATGTTAGAGTCACCTGAGGCCATATTCTGATATCTTAAATAAAGATAGCATAATATAGTATTTCAACATCTCCTTACAGCACACATGGAGCAAGTAGTGGTGCAATATAAAATGATTCTGTAGCGGGAGCATTATTAGAATACGCTACCCATGAAATGATGTTATAATATAATTTAAATTAAAAGCATCGTCACAAAAAAATTATTGTTGGCCATCATAAACATGAAGCATTACTTTTAAGTAAAATGTAACTGAAATACATGCAATCAAAAGTTTATTTATTCAAATCATTACACACAACGTAAATATGCTTAACTAAATGTGAGGGCGGTTCAAAGCCTTTCTGTGTGGAGTTTGCATGTTCTCCCCGTGTCCGCGTGGGTTCTCTCCGCGTGCTCCGGCTACCACCCGCCATCCAAAGACATGCGGGATGTACGCAGAATAAGCGGTTGGCGATGGATGGATGGATAAACTAAATGTAAACACATGGAGTAAAGTTTAAAGAATGAGTTTTGGTCATCATAAATATGAAGTGATATTTTATGCAGTGCTTGAAGTACGCAGCACCGGCACCTCCACATTTTACTCTTTTGCGTACCGGGACATTTTCTTGCGCACCGGGAATGCCGGTCACTTGTCGTGAACCGACCAATCACAGCCTGGATGAGGCGGGACATTTAAAAATATTGACAGAGAGGTGTCATTTACACTGGGGAGGTCAGAATCAACGGGGTGCACGGACGGTTCCATGTAGGCCCAAAAATGACGTCAAAACCCTGCGACATCCCGTCGCACGTGAGAGATGTAACCGTATTGCTTAGATTATAAACTTTCAGTCAATCTAAAGCAGCTATTCGGCGATCAGTGACGCTGCGTCGGTGTTTGGCAGGTGAACCTCGTAAGTGGGCTGATTAAACAGTGACGATCCGAATCAGACAAACACACCAGCCATGAGACTTTTTGTTGGTTCAGCTCTGCAGCTTCCAGAATCACCGTGTTTCTGCCGTTGCTTTACGTCATTAAACCACTGTTACGCTGCGCGATCATGCGCAGTAGACGCCGGTGCCAACAGGAAGTAGCCCTGTAGTCGTATTTCATTGGTCCAAAACTGGCTTCGCTGCTGTCTTTATTCAAATCAGCGGGGTGGCTTCGTCCAGCAATACACTGTGTATGGTCAGAATCACTTTTTAATAGCTTTTATTAAAAATGTTGAAAAACAGCAACAAGAAATGCTAAATATCAAATGAAACAGTTCACAACAGGTGCTGGCACCTATTTCTTTCCACTTCAAGCACTGATTTTATATAATATGTAACTACAACTGTAAATATCAAGTGTATGAAGTTAAAATGATTAAACACAACGTAAATATGTTTAATATAAAGTTAATGTAAAAAAATCAAATAAACTTTATTAGATAAAATGTGCAACAGTAGAAGGAAACGTCATTTTGCCTGTATTCTTTTGACAGAGCTGGACAACAAGGACGTGTTTTCTGAGGTAAGTCCAGTCGTTTTCTTTTTGTTGTTACGGTGTAGAAATGTGTCATTTAAGAAACACATCCATTTAAAATGTTTCATGTTTTACAAAGACCACTATTTCTTGGAAAATGCCAGTGAAGGCGCCGTGTTTTGCTAACGATAGCCTGTAAAACACTTGTACCTAGCATACAGTCTGCTGGAGCAGCTTCAGCCGTTAGCACTAAGCAGCCACGTGTGTCCGACTGTGGGTGACGGAGCTTGTGAATGAATGTGTGATGTTAGTTTTTGCTCGTTCAACCACAGCAGCATCATGAAGATGGAGGGCGCAGACTGGACTTCACACCTGTTGGTGCGTCTCCAGAACTCCGGACCGCTAAAAATAAAAATCATCACAGGGACAGCATTACGTCTTTCTTTGTAAAAAGGCAAACGTGGCTTAATGATGGAGATTCAGCTACTTTAGTTCTTTTATATAAGAAGCTTTGTTTTGCTTGCACCTTTTCCAAGCAACCTCATAATCAACGTATGCGCATATGGCATTGATTCAGCCTGTATTAGGTACCATATTCTCAGGTAAACCATATTACTCTGCTGCTTTATCTGTTTCAATGAAAAGTCAAGTCTTTGACTAAACTCAAATTAATGATCAGTTCTGCTCCACTGAATAGAGTTTATTTCTGTTTACCATTTTTAAATTGTTTTTTATATTAATGTATACTGTGTGCTACGTAGCAGAACAGAGTTACAGACTCTCAGAATCTGTTGTAATGTGACAAAGAAATCTACCTTGGACCTTTTGGTCATGTCACATACAATCACCAGTCAAACAAAGAATTATATTTAACATAATGTAAATGTTAAGAATTTTTGCAGAAGTTCTAATCTGAAGCTACAGTAATGGTTAACTTCTTACTTTTGAGCTCAAGTGTCCTCAGAAGCCTGTGTGATTACCTCAATGAGGACAGTAGGACTCTCATCAAGTAGTACTTGGTTAGTAATCAAAATTGATTGTGAACTCTCAGTGTTAAACATGTAATGTTTTCTTTATTTCAAAATGGTCAGTTTATGTTCCACCATTAGGATGTGAACAGTGAGGAAGCTAAGAGAGAGATCGCACAGAGCACCATGGGGCTCTATCTGATTTGCAGAAAAGGTGCTGATGAAGAGGACAAGCCAGCGGATGTTGGAGTGGTGGTCGAGGTTGTGGAACTGCTGAGAGAACTAGGAAGTATTTGCTTTGGTTGTGCCATGCTGTTTGGCCTGATCCACACACTCAGCCTGAACTATCCTCAAATGTAAATTTTAGTTCTACCAGAAGGTTTTAATGAACCCAAAGGTGCAAACATTAAAAATTAAGATGTTTCAGTGAGCTCTTGTGCTGGAAAGTTGGGCTAGCCACATTTAGGCTTAACAGACTTAACCATTGTTCGTGTGGTTTAAAAACACAAACAGCGTAACGACTTATTGGTCTGATTATTTCTGGCATCTTCAATTGCCACTTTGTGTTAACTTGCTTATTTTGTTAAGATCTGCTGTTGGAGTGTTATAGATATTGAACCTCTCTTGGACCAGTTCTGCGCTGAGATGGCATACTGTTATACTACATATACTTTTTCATGCAGGTATTAAGGCCTTTTGCCTTTTTCATGTTTCTCATGTCTGACTTGTTCCCATTCTGCAATAATATCTCTAAGACTGACACTTGACAATTTAATGTTTTACATTTTGCTGTAATCCAGGTCCCGTCTTAGAACTGTAAGAAGTTCTTGGAGGGGGACGTATATGTGTGTGTATTGTAGATTGTAAATGGAGAACAGCATTATCATTTTTTCCCTATGTGCTTGGAAGATGGAGGCCTGTGCATCACGCCGTCGGTCAGTCAGCAGTTAGGTCAGGAGGACCATGTCCAAATATGTAAACATGTAACTTGAGGTTGTATTGTTCAGACTATGTTATCATCATATTAGTGAGTATTTGATAAAAGGCTCTTTTGAATGGTAATCTATGTTTTTTAAGATTATTTTAAAATGTATTTTAAGTTACTATAGTAGAAATACTTATTCCAGTGCCTTATTTCTTTTCTTCTTTATTTTTTTTTAGCATTTATAGTACAGTTAGGTTTATTATACACTGGAAAACCTTGTGCACTTTGTCATTAGCCGTTGTTTTTTTGCAATAACAGGTCTTGCTGCTGTAATGTTAAAATTACTATTGGCCATGGTTGTAATGATTATAATAGATCTGCCAATAACAGTTCTTGTACGTGTTGCTTTCTGATTTATTACAGGAAATAGAATAACTAAATTGAAATGTGTGAGTATAATACATATATAAACACATAATGTTTATATAGGAGTTTACATTAATTTAATTCAATCAAATCTGACAAAGTTATGTAATTTATTCAAACTGATTAACCATGATAGGAAAACATTGCATTACATGTGACCCTTTACATTGAACTTATGTAATACAGTTAAATTTACATGCAATTAAAATACATAATTAGTTTTTTGAGACAGGGGAGGAGGTTTGCGACACCACCTACAATGCTGTCCTTTCATCCCTTCCCAGGAGCTGGAACAAATGCTTACACTATTTATTCTGGACATTTACCATGGCCTTTTTGGATTTACTTTGCCTTGTTTGGAATTACTTTGTTGGGTGACCTTGTTTGATGGACTGCTTCGTTGGGATTTGTTTGAACACTATTATAAGACTCAGCCTGCCCTGTTTGTGTCTTCTGCTGGGTCCAAAACCTTTTTTCATGAATCGTGTCTGTTTAATCCATTATATTAATCCTAGGAATGCAAAATTACTATAGCCATCACTATCCCTAGAATAAAGAATACATTAATTTATTGTAAACTCCATTGTTGGAAAGCTTTTGAATAAGAAAATGAAAATATTTTGGCATTTTGGTAAGATATCACATTGAGCAGTGGGGGGAGGCTTCGGCAGGATGCAGCGTGTGGGATCAGTAACACAGTAAGTAAGACGGCAGGCTCTTTATTGAGAGTAACCATGGCAACGGCTTCTGTGCACTATACAGCTGTAGCCTATTTAACTTAATTTAAAATGATAGGCTACATAACTTTACCTGATAGGCCATCATCTAGTTTTGCGGGGACGCTCTGCCAGTGTGACTTCCCTCCTGTTTATGTCCTCTTTGGTAACAGATTCTGGAAACTCTCAAACAGCGAGGACCAGTCTCTCTGCCAATGATTCGTGCTGCACATCTCATTCAAAAAGTTCAAGACAATTCAACTTCGGCGGCGGGCGGGCGTGTGCATGAGGCGAGCACAACCGTGACAGTTTAATGGGAATGCACCCGCTTGTCGCTACGCCGTGTGCTCTGAAGCCCTAGACTGTTTCTGCTGCTTCCTGATAAAAGATGAATGTTTTTGCTGATACCTGCTCAGAAAAAACCCCAAGAAAACAGGTCTGATGGTTACTTTTTTTAACAAGCTATAGACAAAAGGTAATGCCCTGTCAGTGGCAAACAGCTTTGGTTTTATATTTTATTTAATTACATTAATGTTTAAGTTGAGATTTACAAGAAATATTTTATTGCTACTGTGTAAAGGGAAACACTGCTGGGAAAAAGCACCTTATTTGCAAGTGTTTGCAAACCACATGTTATTGCACTTTGGTCTGTATAGCAGGACATTTAAATAAAAATACAATACAATGTGCAATACACTACTTTAGAATTCATTATTTAATGTTGCGCGTAACAATGCGATTAATCACAATTAAAGATTTTAATTGTTGCCCAGCACTAAAAAAAACAAAGAGGCTTTAAAGCAAAAAGGGGGGAGGAGTAAAAGGCATAATAGGTGTGTGTTGTAATATCCTATCCTTTTAACACACTGTTGACCGCTCTCCAAGAAGTTGTCAAAATAAAAACAGTCCATGGGACACAATGTTTGGGGTGCGTTTGTTATGGATTAAACTAGACTTTATTAACACATAGTCTAAAGACTTTGCACTTCCAACGACAAAACAAAGATAAGACTCAAGTAACACTGAAATGAAATCAAACTGAGTATGTGCAGTGTGAAATCAATCAGTCATACTTCTGAACTCTCTTTATGACAGCAGACAGCGTTAGAGACTAGCTGCTTAAGGCCCCGATCAGAATAATTAATAACGTTCATGTTAGCAGAAACTTGATCACAACTCACAGGTCTGAGACGAACGCAGGGCGCCTGCTGTGGCACTGTTTGAGGGCGAGAGGTGTACAAACACTCAGGAGACCGGGAAAGGTAGATCCTACATGAGACCCTCAGAAAGAGGAGACACTGCTGGTAGTAGCCCACCAGCTGGTCCAGTAGCTTCGTCTTAATGATGGTCGGTTTAAGGCTTATTTGAGGATGAGTCGGGCCAGTTTGTTGCAGTCTCCGGACAATCCAAGCAACTGTAAACATCCGTCAGTACAACTGTGTCTCTAAATTCATTCGATTGGACAATGGAAAAAATGCAAATGACATCGGACGCTTTTCTGCCAAGAGTTGTATTTTTTTCAAATCTGTGCGCTCAGAGCGCTCCTTCAAAAATGCGAGGCGCCCAGGGCGCATAAACAGTGTGCAGAAGACCAAACCAGAGCTAAAACCAAAGAGAATATTGGAATTAAATTCATTATTTGGACAGTCTGACTGGATCTTTAAATAGGCAATTCTTTGCTAACATGTTCCAAATAATACGTACGTACAGGGTTGAGTGTCTAATACTAATATTAGCAGCTTTAAAGCATCCGAAGCAACTACATTTGACCATAAACCTCTTCTGACAGGTATAGTGCTGAAAGCCTTCTCTCTCACACATGAATACACACTGCTGTGCAGACTCCTGCTCTCTGGGTGTTAAGACAGTTTCTTTGAAGGCCATGTTAAGGAAACTTTAGATCTGATAAAGTCCCTCTCCTTCAGGCTGCAGGACTCCCAGCACAGCGCTGAGAGGCCCAGGGGAGCCGTGAAAACGTCCTCTTGTGAGAACCAAAAGGCATGAATATTACTAAAAGTGCTTAATGTTTAACCCCTCCACTGTAGCGCATCAATAGTGCAAAGCTTCTATTTCACTTTTTGCCGCTCCAGAGGAACGAGAAGTTGAGAGAGAGATCAGTGAGGAGCCTTGATGTAATTGGGTGATTTACTTTGCTCCCCGGGGGTTTCTATTCGTGAATCGATAAAATGGAGAAGGCTGTAAAATGGCAAAAGCTGAAAGAGCATCTGCAGGGAGTCATCAATCACGAGCTGAGCGTTGTGAAGCATTCTTAAGGACATCTAGGAAAGAAAGAAAGGAAGAGGTGGAGGTGGGCTTTAAAGGATGAACTGCTTTAATTCAGCTAGGGTCTTAGTTTCATAGTTTGTCCATCGTTTGTATCAGTAGTAATAATAATAAGCAAGAACACAAGAGCAGAAGTAGAATGAATGGATTAAAGACTGTGTTTATCTCCTCTAGCTAGCATAATTATTGCAAAAAGGGCAGTGTCAAAGTGAAGAACTGGAGAAGTCAACACTGCATCTGGTCCGGACCAAAGCAAGTGAACTAGTGGACTTTTCCTGGTCTGAATGCAGACTTGAGTGGTAAATCTGCCACTAGAGGTATGCTAAAACCCTGACAGGCGTTGTTACATGGGGATTTAGTGAACGGTCAATTAAGCAGAATTCTCCTTTAAGGGAGGGCCAGTGAGAAACCGCCGTAGACCTACAGCTCTCTAATTTTTTCTGGTTTCCCTCTCGATCCTCTGTGATTCCTGCCGACATCCAGTCTTGCGACTGCTTCCAAATAATGTGAAAGGGTAAACCGGGCTGCGCAGCGCCTCTCGCCCATGGCCCTGCCCGGGTGGCAGGTTAATTATCTCGGTGGTTTTTCAGAAGCGACACCCACAGCCGGTTTGAGTGACAGCGTCAGGACCTGGTATGACATAGAGGGAAAGGGAGCTACTAATTATTTCATGAGCACTTGACGCTCAGAGTTCTCAGTCCTGCAGTCGTTTGGTAGGAGCGCTAGCTGCGGAGGGCATCTAAGGTTATGTGAGTAAAGAGTGAATGGATCTCCTCTGTAAAAATGTTATTTTCCTCGCTGCACCTTCAGGAGGGAGAGATAAGCAATAAGCCTTTGCTGTGAAGGTGAGAAGGGGATATTTCTGATTTATTTTGACATTCTTTCATCACACACTGGCCTCTTGTCAGGTTTGTCCTCTCTGAACTGCCAGAGCTGTATTTCAGGTAGGGGAGTTTTTTTAACGGTGTTGCCAGTGGCTCGCTGCTCCAGCCTAATGAGCCATCTGGGCTTGTTGATGTACTTTGGCACCAAAGTCACACATGTCCTAGGAGGGCTGTCACGAGCCCGCATGGCCTCAAACCCAATAAAATGCATGCTGGGTGAAACGGTTAATAATGCTGCTACTGCGACATGCCTACATGTGCCCCCTCTGCAGTGCAGGTTTGACAATAAATGAAAAGAACAGATTTGCTGCATGTAACACACAAATCCCCTGTAGGATTACTGAGGTTATGTGCACAAACAGACCTTGTAAACAGCACTGGGCTGCTGCATTCAGAGCGGACACACTCTTGCCTTGCTTCACGTGAATATCCTAAACCTAAATCTTTTACTTTTGCTCACAAACAAAACTGAACAAATCTTGCCTACTGAGCTCACGTCCTCCAAACCCAACCACAAAACAGGCTGTCACTGCCTTCTAAACTGACCCATATGACTGGTGCAAACATGATTCCTCTGTGGTTAAGGTTTGGTTAACTGTAGGCACAGAAACTACATGGCTAAGAGAAGGAAAGGATTGCGGCCAGTTAAAAGAAACCGACTTTGACCACTGGTAGAAGACGGAGGTGAGAACACTGCATCTGCATCAGGGCATTTTACAGGTTCTGTACAGAGAGCAGCTTCGAATGTGTATATTTACGCATAGCTCACAAAGAAATGACTGATTATGAGAATTATTAGACTGCAAACTGGCCTCACTCACATGCTGATGCATAATACATGTTAAAGATACATCGATTATACAGATTGCTCATTATGAGATGGATTTAGTTTAACTTTTGAAATTGTGCTAAAATCACATCATAAGGTTTGCATACCAAACAGTTTATTGGACTTTAATGAGGCATGAACAGTCAAGCAAAACCAGGATAGATGCATTATGAAGCCTATATTTACGGTTTGCACAAATTTGCAGCTGCGGCACATTTCAATATGTAAGTAAATTTGAAACAAATTAATTAGTTTAATGTTTTAGATCTGTTAATTAAGGCGGAAACTTCATTAATAGAGACAGACACGAGTCACAAAGTGCTTCACAAAAACATTAACAGACATGAACGAAAACACAGAAGACAAAGTGACCACACGGGCCTGAAAACACAGTACCTAATAAAAATACATAACACATACAAAACCCGCAATAAAAATCTAAAATACATAAAAGTAATACATATTAGAATATATGGTAAATAAACAGTACATGACAAAAGTACACAGTACATACATAGTACGTAATAGTATACACAAAATAAATACATAACATGCAGATCTTGGGTGTATATCGGTACATAGTCCAACTTTAACCTGCCGTGTTAGGCATACAGTAACAAGACCGCCAAGCTCGCCATAAAGCCAAATAACACAACACAGCACATCAAATCACTTTCACTTTGTACTATATCCAACATATATCACGTCGCACGACCCCACAGTGTTTCATGTCACGTGACTGCACACAAAGACCAAGCATAATAGAATTCAGATGTATTTCTTACAATATTTTTATTTTATTGCTTTACTTAATACACTGTATGTATATTAACAAGAACTATTTTTATTGTACCTGTTACACACTGAATGTAGTGATACATTTCAGCAATGCAAACTCCATGTGTGATCAAAATAGAGATGCACACAGTAACAAAAGTTAGTTTATTGTAGTAGCAGTTTTATAGTGGATTACAGTAGAGGTATTTGCAAACAGATGCTATTATTCATTCCATGGCGTGTCTCTTTGTTTTGCCTCTTTGTGTGTTCCAGTACTATTTCTAAAGGTTTGTACTCGTGCAGGCAGTTTGCTGTAATGCACGAGCTCTAACTGCTCCATTCAAAGACATAAATCTGTGTGCCAGGAAGTTCAAACAGTCGTCTCTCGGCTCTGCTGGATAATTCACATCAGGCTCCTGAACACACTGAGACGTTGCCAGGTGATTTTTTTTTCACCCCCTCGTGTTTGACTCGTGCTCTGTATCAGTGAACCATCACACTCTCTCTTTGTGTGTTTACTTAATGGAGCGATGTATTACACTGGCTCATTCATGCACACGGCCCTGCTGTGGTTTGTAACCTGATCATTTACATAGTAATCTCAGTGGAAGCTGTTCTCTGCTGATATCTGTTGGGCGGGAGGCTATAAAGTGATCTACTGTATCTCATCATGCTGCATAAACAACACCAGCAGAGCTGCAAGGAAGACATAGCAAATTACCAAAATTTGCCTTGAAGGGTTTTTACGATCTGAACCGCACACGCCACCCTCTATCTTTAGAAACATTTTCATATCTCCCTGCTCTACAATAGATCTGCATGAACAAACAGACAATTTTCTCAGCTGTATCTGTCCTGCTGTCAGTCTCCAGAGACAGGAAATAGATAACGGGTCATAAAGTGAAGCCACAGCTAATGCTGACAACCTCACAGGGGGAATTTAATAAAGTCCTTTAATCGCAGGACGTCAGGGGGGTTGCGATGTCAGGGGTCGTCCGTGAGGAAGAGCAGCTTTAATTCGAAGTGTGCCACAGCAGCACGACTCTGTAAGTATTCCCGGGCTTTAAATCACGCCGCTGTGAGGTCACCGTGCGCTGAATGCGAGATAAAATTCACTCTGAACTTCAAAGAATGACATTCATTGCAGCGGCTCCACGTGCGGCCTTGATGGATCTGTGTTTGTATCAGCCACATGGATAATGCAACAGATTCTTCCTCAGGCTCTTCTGTGTCTGAAAGCTGCGTCTGAATCAGTAAATCAATATGTGAGCGTAGTTTTAGTCTCTGGAATACATAAATATGGTTTCAAGGCAGAAACACATTCTCTTCTGTGACACGTTTTATAGAAACAGATTGACTTGAGATTTATTTGAATTGTATTTAAATATGTTGTCACTACATTTCACTCATTTGGTGTTTGTAGAATACACTGTTTTATGGACAGAAACATACTTTCAACTTCTTAGATGTATCTGAGTGAGCTAAATATTAATCTGTAAAAACAGTGAAACAGTTTTCTTCAAGGTTATTTTGTTTCTCTCTCTCACACAGACGTGTTTCTCTTTTTGTTTTCAGATTTGTGCAGTTTTAAACAAGTATTTTAATGTGCATTGTTTCTGGTACTGCAAGTGTAGGTACTTGGACTGACCCTTTGACCCCCTTTACACATAGCATTAAAATGCGTTTAATGTTCTATGGATAGGAGGGATTAAGATCAGATTTGCCAAACCACCTTTGGTGAACGTGAAGTCACACACCTTTGAGTTAAACACAATAGCTGGGAGAACGCGACACGTTGAACACGGTGAAGCGTTCCTTCAGATTCACGCCGTGTTGAAGGAAACGCTTCGTCACGTTGGAGCTGCTTCCTCCCTCGCACCGAACCTCCTTACTGCAGTTTGCTGTGTCGTTCTCTTCTTTAGTGAAGCTGAGACAATCTTTGGAGCGTTTGCTGCCGTCCGCCACGGTCCAGGGCCGGAACCAGAAGGACTCTCTTCTTCACGCTTTGTTGACGTAACACATGAGGTGACGTTCGGTCGGCGTAGCAGCTGCTGGCAGATCAGAGACACTTTGATGGGCTGTAAAATGGTCACTGCAGTTCAGCCAGGAGCCGAGATTAGGGCTGCAGCTAACGGTGATTTTAGTATTCGAAGCTTCGATAGATTATTTCAACGATTCATCGATGAGTTCTTTAAGAAGTACTTTTGCTTGGCGGCGACCGTAGCGGGATCAGCTGTGCACGTTTATAGGTGATAGATATTTATTAGTCCTTTCGGAAATTCATAGTGTGTCATACAGCAAACATCAGACCAACAACCAGACAGCTGCTTTACAAACACAAACATCACTCGAGTGCTGCGAGTTATACTTCAGGCTCGTGCAGAACACACGACTTTCAGCATTGGCCGATCGCCGTGCCGTTCACACAACTTGCCGTCACATCGGAGGCAGTCTTGAAGTCGTCGTGGCGTTCACACTACGTGACTGATCGGTGACAGGGGGTCACACGCTACACGAGCTGACAGCGGCTGTGTCACCCGACGCTGGTCTCCAAACCACGTTTGGTCAAGAAAACACAGGTGAAATGTGAAACGGAAAATGAGCGATCCTGCACACCAAACAGCTGTTTGTTATTCTAAAGACAAAGAATCTGAAAGGATGGATCAGCACAGGCAGGCAGCAGCAGTCTGAGCTACAGAGAGCTGCAGGGGAGTAAAAAGGTGCAGCTCCCCGACACCCAGTTAACTCCTGACTGTGAGGTCACAACTCACGGCCCAAAAAGAACAACAAACGCACGTGGTCACATTTTCAGCTGAGGTCTGCGGCTTACTTTGGCTTCAACTCAACAATCAGTCCTGATTTCAGTTAAATGCTAAAGTTGCTGTTACTGTTAGCTTGTCTGTGGTCCGCTGGCAGAACACCGGCTGCTTTCTGATCAGGCGCCGTCGTGCTGTTGCCGAGACGACATAAGTTTGGTTTTACGGTGGACGGACGGTAACATTACAGAGTTGTTGTTTTCTTTAGCTTGAAATAATCCCAGACTTTGGACCCTTTCTTCTTTGTCCCTCGCTGTTTTCTCTCTCTTCCTCCACTTTGCAAACAGCGCCATCATAATCACGTCGTGTTCACAGCGTCAGCGCGATGTGCGACAGTTATAAATGTCCCTGTGAAACACTGTGCTGTATAGTTAAATGGATTAAACGCAGCATCAATGCAAAGAATTTGTGTCGATGCATTTTATTAATCGATTTTATCGATTTAATCGATGAATCGTTATATGCAGGAAGTTAGGAACTGAGAGGCAGAATCCAAACGCACAGGTCTGATCCAATCCACACTTCTTGGAAATTGAAAACTGGCGCCCACTTGTAAAAACATTGCTCCAAAACTCTACAGGGTAGCTTTAAGTTGGGGTTTGGATTCTTATCCATTCCTTGCACCCTCTGACCCTGAGCGCCCCTTAAACACGCTGCACTTCTTTACAACTGACCTTTCATGTTGTAAGTGGTGTTTAAATGGCCACGTGCTTGTTTGGTAAAGCCTTTCCGTTCCTTATACCCAATAATAAGTCCTCATCTGGTCTCAGCCCTATTAGATTCAACCTTAATCCTTCATCCATCACTGTCATGCATCAGCATATTTACAGCAGGTAATATAATGCAGATTTGTAATTTTCATTTAGATATGAACAAAGTCTTAAATCTGGCAGATGTTTATTATATTGCCTGGAACTCATGTTAAAAAGGAAACCATTTAACTCTAAAATAAGTATTTCAAAGTAAATCAATCCAACCAAAATCATCACTTTCACCAGAGTTTCCTCACCTCGAGTAAATCCCCTGAGGAAACACAGTACACACAGTAGATAGAAGCTTAGTGTCTCATGAGAAAAGTGTAAACCTCAGTTAGTCCACCTCACTGCGAGATGATCCGTCCTGTGTGTCTTCATGAAAGCCGTCCGGCTGATGAAGCTGCTGGTTGGACGAGTGTGATGGAATGAGAAGAGACAGGGAGGAGATTGGTTTGTCCTGCGCTGCCACAGTGATGGATGCAGAGGAAACCTGGAAGACCACACACACACGAATACAAACACAACCTGCAGCCCCATCGCATCTATATTTAACCGTAATACAACACGATGAGGTGATACATTTCAATTCACATGAAGCCAAAACCACACCACTACCTCATCTTGTTTGCAGGAAGTTTGTGGCAGTGCAGCCTTTCTAGTGTCGAAAGAAACTCACTTCTCTGCTCTTTGATATCTTGGGGCATTTTTGTGGGGTTTTAAAAGCCGATACCAACAACAAATACCACCTGTTGAAGCCATAGTAGTTAAATTATTGTTGTTGTTGTTGTTATGGATAAGCAGGTTATCTATTATTTTTTTTCTTGTTTCAAATAACTGTTACATAAAAGTATTGGGAAATTGTATCAGATCCTCCTCATCCTAATTAGTTGATCCTCACGGGTAGCCTTACAGAGTACAGCTCGGAGTTTTTTATATTTGAATGAGAGACGAGGAGTGAAATAGTTTAGTGACCCAATAAGTTGTGGGAAACCAATTTAAGGATTTTTTTGATACGTGGGTTGAAAGTAAATAATAAAACAGAAAATTAATTTGTTAACTTTAGATCAAGAAACTTTTTCCTTTAGTGGTGAGTCGCAAACCTCCAAAAACGACAGTCACAAGTATAAAACAGTAAGTCTGTTTAAAGAAGTCACTAAACTCCACTAAAGACTCACAAACAGAGTAAAGAGAGGCTGCACGTCCAGCCGATCACACCAACTACACCTGAAGCAGCAGCAGCCCGAGGCTCCGTCACTAAAATCAGCTGATCGGCTGCTGCGCCACAAAAGCGATTAATTGATGTGATGGAACGCAGCGATCGATCAGTGACAAGTGATCAGCAAATAAAACTGCACGGAGACGTGTTAAATGATCCCAGAAGATGAAACCAACAGAACAGTGAGGAACACGACTGAGACGCAGCCGAAGGTGAGCGGCTGTTAAAATCAGCATGGACTGAGCGCGTGCAGCCTTTTTTATACAGTTTATAGTTCAGGCACATAAGGGAAAAAAGACGTGCTCTTCTCTTTCCTTCTGGGTGTGGCTTGCCTGTTTGGCTGCAAGCAAAAGCATCCAAATAGTAATTTTTTGCCGCGATCTGTTTACAAAAAGTATGAATGAAGTATTGGTTTGACTGGAGACGTTTCGATTCTACTCGATACTGGGCTGTTTTGGTCGATACCATAAAGGTATGGAGAAGCGATCCCAATCCCTGTCAGTCACGTGACATATGCCGTGACCTTGAGGGCAGAACAACAGACCTGGACAGTGGCTCAAACCAGACCCCCATAGAGATACAGCAAAAGCCATTAAATTTTCCCTTCCTGCGATTATTTGGACCACCTCTCAACTCAAGAAAAGCATATGGACCCAAACAAGTGCAAGTGTTGGGCACTTGTGGTCCATGTACAGCCCCCGCTGCCATTTCATTTCCGCCGTTAAAAACCGGCAGGTCCCTGCCAGAGCTGGACTGCGGTGATGTTTACGTTTACCTTACCGAATCCCTCACCTTACACCTTACCTCGTCGATTAGTGCATCACATAGCACAACAACTATCCAACATTTTGGCAACGCAAAGTCACAAACGCATAGTTGGCGGACAGCGGAAAATAATGTCCTTTTTGCCCTCCAAGGGAGCGTTGGTCACGTGAAAACTATGAATTGTGAATTACACACATGATGTTTGTCATTTAAAAGATGAAAAATGCCCAAAGGGCAGCAGTTGGTAGCCCCCATAGAGTAAAGTCTGGCCCTACACAGCACGTCTTATCTCCGTCTGTAGAGTCTGTAGTTGTTTCTAAACAAATGTTTTTTACTAGGAAAGATAGATGAGAAGAAGGTTAGTAAAGTCTGACCCTTCTGGGATCATCAGCTGCAGCTGCAGCAGGCCGGACATGTTCAGCATCACCTGACAGATTGATCTGGATTAGCACACGGTGAAGATTTTCCTTTTGTGAGTCAATCTGCTGATTAGAGCTCTTTTATAGAGTCATGTCGTGTGTTAGTGCAGCTGCTAGCATCAGATCATGGTGACCACACACACACACACAGACCATTACAACTCATGTGGGTGATGAAAGCGTGGCATGAGCATAAACAAAAGCTGACACACGTGACAACATTTATAGACACACGCACATGCGCTCAGCGAGAGCGAGCGCATGATTGGGCTTTAATAAACTGTCATTTGCGCTAATATGGCAGCGATTCCTTGTAATTGGCTCTGTCGTGTTTGTGGTTCAGCATCATCATGTATAATTAAAGTCAACACTTGTCAAAATGCTAATTTTCAACATCCACGTTTGTCTCGGTGGAGTGAAACCCAGACTCAGCATGTGTGTGTGCGCTTGTGTGTGAGTGTGTATCTCGGGGGCTGAGTATAAAGGTCAGGCAGTCAGCTGGAATCCCCTGTCAAAGCCTTCAGGTGATCTGCCTGCTGACCTCGATGACACCGTCATTAAATAACACCCCTTGGCTCTGACATTGTGTGTGTCTGTGTGTGTGTTTAGTTTTTCTTTTGCCAAATACGACAGCTGCAACAAGCGATGCGTCAGTGTTTCATAAGGCCGCTGCTCCATCCTGGGTGTGCGTGCAGACTACACGACTTTCAGCGTCGGCAGATGGCCGTGCCGTTCACACTACACAACTTGCCGTCTTGCGACGGGAGTCTTGAATTTGTTCACACTGCGTGACTGATCGGTGAGAGGGGGTCACACACTACAGGAGCTGAGGGTCTCTAAACCACGTTTAGTCAAGAAAACACACGTGAAATGTGAAACAGGAAATGAGCGATCCTGCACACGAAACAGCTGTTTGTTATTATAAAGACAAAGAAGCTCGGCGACTGTCAAATTGGGCTTAAAATCATGTAGTGTGAACTAGGCTTAACTAATGGGGGGTCACGTCACCGCGGGGACCTAATTTTCCCCGCAGTACGGCTATTTGAGGGTTAAAGCTTGGTATTAGGATTCCAGGTAGAGTTAGGTTTAGGTTACACTTAGGGTAAGGGGCTCGGCATTATGTCAATGAGACGTCCCCACTGGGAAAGTGCAACGTGTGTGTGTGTGTGTGTGTGTGTGTGTGTGTGAAATCACCTGTTGTCTAATGTTAATTTTGTCAGCCATTTTAAAATTTTGTCTTAGTCCTGTGTCAAATGTAAAAGAAAATATGGCCTGTAAATGTCTCCTCATTATACTGACAAAAAGAAAGATTTTATTAACATTTTTATTTTATGAATAACATTTTAGTCATTTTTCGTCAACATTATTGCAGTTTAATATAGTCAGAGTCAGCGTTTGTCGCCGTCTCGTCTTCGTCTCGTCTTCGTCTCATTTTCATCAAAAAGTCATTTTCGTTTAGTTTCATCTGACAAAAAGTCATGCTCCTGTTGTTGCATTTATCAGATTTTTGTCACTCATTGATAATGGCAGATGAGCTCCAGCCACAGGCTGGATTCGACCACAGGCCACTTCAGCGAGGCCTTGTAGATGGCGTGCGGACTCTACTAGCTGAGCTTCTTTATAAATGTTTGCACCAATGTGCGTTAGTGTTTAAAAACATAGCAGAGGATTTAAACAACATACATTTTTTAGTAATTTTCCTTGGCTCTGAGAAAGTGCCACAACGTGTTTCTTTGTCCCACCTTGTTCACATTTTCGTGACATTATTGCTTACTTGTCATCTGCCTGTATAATGTTGTAGGCTGGGCTGTAAATGTGGGTTTTATATATATTTAGTGGGCAAATATCTCCACAAAACACCAGTGGAAACATCACCTCATCTTCCTCCTCTATTCCCTTCTTCTTGGGTGGGTGTAGTGGTGGAGGTTATTCAATCTTAGCCACCAGTCACTGCACTACATCAGTTTCTCCAACAGGTGGTGTTTAGTCTCCTTCACAGAGTGGAGAGAGGCAGAACTGCACAGCACTACCCTGAAAAGACACACACACAGTCACACACACCATCCCATAAATTGCCGGTGTGTCTTCTTTGTTTGTGTTTCCAGCCCGTTATATATCGGAGGGATGAAGGCTTGAATTTAGAGTCTGGCTGCCAGCGGCTTCATCCAGCGGCTCATCTCTCTGTAATGAAGAGCTTTAGGAGGTGAAGCCTGTTATTAAAGGGTCAGGGTGGCTTCAGTCTGAGCCTCCTGGTGTTTGGAGGAAAGTGCAGTGCGGCGTTGGTGGTGGCATGACAGCGAGTTTGGAGTCTGTGTGTCGACTGCATGGGGGTGACTGCAAATCTGTCATTTGCTCAGGAAAGTGCAGGAAAAATGTGCCGAATGTGCGTGATTTTGACCCACTGCGGTGAACTTTGAAGCAGCTGCTTTATAGGGTCAGTTTGCCCAAAATACATGAAATATTTTTCACTTATCTGGAGTTGGATCTTACAAGGCCCCTGGCAGATCATGGTGAGAATGTTTTTTGTTTGCTACTCGTGTAGTGTAACTTTCCTCCAGTGTTGGGGTAGTTACACTAAAAAGGTAATGGATTACACATTACTAGTTTTTTATTTAAGTAATGCCTTACTTTACTAGATTACTCACTGCTGAAAAAAACTAGTTGCACTACTAGTTACATTACTTTTGGATTACTTTTCGTAACATCGCCTGTGATGCACAATAACAATATATAGTTACACCTCATATCTGCTCAGATCAACACAAATCCTTATTACAATGAGAACATACACAGGATCTCTCTTTTATGCTCTTTAATAGTACGAACATCAGCCCAACATTTGTCAAGAGAAGAACAAGGCTAGAGTACAGTACTATAATGCTTAGGACTTTACTTGGACATTTCATTATATAATGAAAACTGTGATTCTTACTGCTGAATCATTAATAGCTGCAAGCATGTAGGCCTGGGGCCGACTGTGGAAGTATCAGCCATGTTTGTCTTATTATAACAATAATTAGACTATGATTATTATCATATGTAGCCATTTTGCTACAATTGTGCTTCACACAACAGCTGCGGCTGTGTTTGCGACCTGACCTTTCTTTTCTCCGTGAGAGGGAGGAATTTAGAAAGCTGCGTGACGCTGCGGGGAGCCCCCAGCTGCAGGAGTGCACGGATCATGTGTAATATTCATCCAGCCAGAGCGAACGATCACGAACCGTTCATAGCGTGAGAGGGAGTGGAGCATACTGGGCCAGGAGATAACGGAGCGACCGCTGCGGCTCCCTGTAGCGTCATAGTTCAGCGCAGCGGGGGAAACCCTGTAGCGTCAGCTTTAGACGGATAAGGTAGGCAAATGATATTTAACAGAAAAGACTGAGTAAGGAGGTGGTTGGGGTGGGTGGAGGGCCAGAACCCCGACTTTGTCTCGTGTGTGAAACAAAAAGTCAACATTACAAATATTTTATTTATGGTATGTAAATTGCGTAAGAGACACGGGTAACATTACTTAACTTACATGTTAACTGACGTACGTAGTTATTTTAACCCAAACCGTGATCTTTTTCCAACCCTAACCCCTAAACCCTAAAGTACTTCTTGTGCCTAAACCTAACCAAATTTCCACGTTTCACAACTTTAACAACGTGCCATTTCAAAATGGTCATGTGTTTTTTGAAAGTTGCAAAGTGTTGCTAACTTGACTGTGGAGCCGCAGACGTCTGAAAATGACGCTGAATGGGCACCCAGGGCGTTAAAAAGCCACACCAAAGGGCCTTGACACAGCGTCAATACGTGACCAGTCGGGAGTGAGAATGTGTTGTAAATGCAGACGAACTCAAACTGTGGTCACACTGCAGCTGCTGTCATTTGAAAACCTGGATCAGAGGTGTCATTTACACTGGGGACGCTGGGGAAATGACCACACCACTTCTTGAAGTGGCTGATTGTCTCTTCTCTTTCATATTGGCATGAATGTGTAACAACAATATTGCCAAAGCATCATACAAACCACATACATTTCATTAAACAAGTAATTAATTAATCTATCTGTGCATCTATCTGTGCATCTGTCTGTCTGTGCATCTGTCTCTCTGCAGTGTCAGAAGCTGCAGCTCTGTCTCCCTCGGCTCATTAACTGGCATCTGTTTGTCGTTTAGCTTCGGTGGCCTCAGACGGCACAGGTACACGGGTTGCTGCCATTACTGCCTCTGCGCTGCTGTGGAAGACTGAACTCACACTAAATTAGAAAATAAAACTTCCCACACTTTCACCAAAATGTGCTCTGCAAGCAGAAACTGCCGCTGTACTCGTACTGGAGGAAGAAGCGAGAACAGAAGATAGAAAACAGCTGAAAATATGGACGTGCTGGTGTCAGACACATCACCTCCTCCTCAGCACCAGTTCATCGAAAAAATGCTGAAAACTGGAGTCGAATGTTGAAACACAAAGAAACTTTTCTGCTTATGGAGCCTTTTGGACATCACCAAAAGAACAATAGATTTCACACTTACCACTGGTGTTATAATAGTTTTGGTTTTACCAGCACGTGTAGAAACTGTAAAACCACAGGTTAAGTGTATTCTCTCAGCAGGTCTTGTCCATGTTGAAGTTTCCTTTAGTAAAACTGCTCCCAACAAGCAGACGAGGGTCTGCATGGCAGCTCTGTCAGCACCGTTCTGCTCTCTCTCTCAGGTGAAAGGTGCTACAGTTTGCAGTACATTTAAGATTTATGAGCATCGTTTTATGTCGGGAACAGGTGAAATAGCAGGAAACAATGTTGTAGAGTGCACCACCCCCATCTTGTGTTATTGTTTTTTATATCAGGGCGCCTTGTTTTATGCCATTGCTTACATAGCAGGTATGCACTAGTGCCGTGGTTCAACCTTTTTCAGTCACACCTAAAAATGTTCATGCCCCCCCCCTTCGATTGTAAGTTGCTTTGGATAAAAGCTTCAGCTGAATGGATAAATGTAATGTTTTGGTACGAATCCTACCTGTTTCTCCTGTTTTTATTTGCTATTGATGTAACTCAACGCTTCATCCATGTTGGACTTTTGTCTTGTGTAAGGGATTTGAGTGATTAGACATGATCAGTACTAAACAGAGACACTGCTGTAACAAGAGTAACAAGACTGTTGTGATTGAATGGTGCTGTGGAAATGTACACTCTGGCTTTCTCTTAAATCATGCATCTGATGTTTGGTCCTGATCACCCTTAAGTTCTAGTACTATCTACTAGACTACTATCTAAAGTACTATCGTTCTATATCTATAATGCAAGGGCGTCACTTTGTGTTGAAAAGTGATGGGGAAATAAGGCCTTAGATTAGGGGTGTTAAGAGCCACTTAATGTCGCGAGACATCACAATACGCTTCACTGGGTTTCACAGAAGTGAGATGAAAAGATCCTTAAAAGATATCCTCAATGCAAAGTCATGAGTGGGGGGGTCTGGGGGGACCTCCGCCAGGAAATTTTAATCTTTAAACCCTTTCTGCACCAATTTATGGTGAAAATTCAGGTAGCACGTGACATTTCAAAATATATAACTATAATAGAATATAAGTCAGTTTATTTTTTAGCTTACGTTATTTTTTTTTTTGGATGTTGCACATTTGTTTCTTCTATATTTTAATTGCATTGCATGTTTTCTTAATGTGCAAATATTTAACTGCAACCTTAAGAATGTTTTTAAACAAAATCAGCCATTTCAAAAAGTGGTGGGGACATGTCCCCAGCGTCCCCAGTGTAAGCGACACCTATGAAACATAATGAATGGAACTGTCAGTGGGTCCTGGGTCTGGACCCCTGTTGACTGACGCAGGCTGCATCCATCTGTCATCTCAGTTAACACCACGGTGCCAGAATGGAAGCATTTCTGTCAAATCATAAATTTTAGGACTCAGTCATGGTGCCTTTTCATCCGAGTCAGACAAACACTCTTTTGTTTGTGCAGCCATGCTGCTACCAGAATCACTGTGTTTCTGCCGTTGCTCTACGTCATTAAACCACCGTTTAGACGCTGGTGCCAACAGGAAGTAGCTCTGTAGTAGTATTTTATTGGTCCAAAACTGGCTTCACTGCTCTCCATTCTATTTCTCCTCTGTAAACATTGGCACAGGAATGTGGCCTTCTTAAGCTTCTTGAAGAAATGCAGTCGTTTCTGAGCTTTCTTCAGCAGCGCGGAGACGTGAGGCGACCATGTCAGGTTCTCTGTGATGTTGATTCGCAGGAACCTGAAACTGTTGACCTGCTCCACCTCATATAGACAGGAGTGTGTGTCTTTATCTCCTTTTCCCCTAAAATCAACAATCTGCTGCTTGGTTTTGCAGACATTGAGCAGTAGGTTGTTCACTGTACTCCACTCTGCAAGTCTCCTCGTTGTTTGAAATCCAGCCGATGATGGTGGCGTCGTCTGTTTTATATTTTGTGGTGTATACATAATTAGTACCAAACACAGCCAGTCCTTGGCTTTAAGGCCCGTCCTTGGGCTCGGCCCATAATTTCCTCGGTCATCCTGTGGAAAACAGTATAACCAACAGCACAGAGCACGTTGCTCTGTTGAGCAATTTCAACGAGTTATTCTAGAAACCTTTATTTATGCTCCTGTTTTCACACCTGATCATATGTTTCCCTTCACACCATATGGCTTAATTTTCTCCTCACGTATATAGAGCCACCTCCCTCTCTCTCCTCTAACTCACACACACACACACACAGACTTCAAGTGTGTGATGAACTGTACGATTAAAGGTTAATGGATTTTTACAGCTGTGAGAGTTAGCCTTAATCGTGTCCTAATTAGAGTTCATTCAGTTCTGCTCCTTCAGCTCCTCTCTAGACAATTAGCCTCTCTCTTCTCCTGCCGAATGGCTCTTTTCCCCGGGAGCAGAAAGTAGGGCGGCTGGAGTTGCGCTGTGGTCAGGCCCTGGCGGGGAGCGTATCCCTCCTCCCTGTCAGGACCCGAGTGTCCTGACTGAGCTGGATTTATTATTACACGCAGTAACCGAGCGGGTCAGAGGCGGTCTGAGTAAAAACCTGACCAGGAGGTGAAAAGAAGGAATTACAACCAGGGTTAGCTCAGTTTGTCAAGTTTAAAGGCCCGGTAGCCACCCATAGTGAACTCAGTGCTTATGACACCACACAACACTGTAGTTTTAGAGCTTTAATTTTGCTTTAGGTCATTAGAATCTCAATACATCGTCCTCTGGAAAGCTCTTTTTATATTGGTCTTTGCACAGGTAACCCTGTCAAACCTGTAGGAGAGAGCCATGGACCTTATCTTTTATAATAAGATAAATATATAAAATAAATATTATAATAATAATCTTATAAATTATATTTAACTAAAATCAGTCAATATGAATTGAAGCAGAAATTTAAGGATAATCTACATTTAAAGCTGATCTACATACCGTAGGTCTGGAAAAACAATATTAAAAAGGACAACGTCAGACATTTGATAAAAACAAGAATAAACAGTTGGGACATAAGAAACAATGTGCAGCTTCCATTTCTCTAGGCTAATTGTTTTGTGTATTTTTATTTTTCTTGTATTTGTAAATCGTAGTACTGAAGAAACTAAATTTCATTCTCCTGTATACCGAATATTGTGTGTGTGTTTAAATATCATCCGTTGGACAAAGCTGTTTGTAACTTTTGCTTTTTAGCTTTTTCGGCGTAAAATAAGTCAGCCTGACTTTTTGTGAAACTGTCTAACTTGCATTAGACTTAGTCTAAAATCTGCCAGGACAACAGCTGATGTTCGGTTCCTCTTTAAACTTCTTTGAATCCCCTTCACGTGTATTAAGCTTTAACTTCTTTGTACTGCCGACAAAAGGAACCAAAGGAGACTGCGAACAGAGAGGAACAGATGAATGAGTGCAGCAGACAGTGGCTGTCTATACAAACCTTCGTCTTTGTGCCTCCTCCTCTCCGTGTGTTTGACTTGTGGCGAACAAAACCGGCGCTGTGGAATGCCATCACAAATGGAACTAATGTTGTAGTCGTACGAGAACACGCAGGACTCGGCGCAGTGGAGTGTGTCTGAATAAGTCACACTTAAAGCCGAGAAGCACTAAGACATCTCAGGGACCTTCAAAAGTTTCTTTCCTGATCTGTCTCTTTGAATTTATGATCTGCCTGCTTTTCTACACTTGCTGCAGTCCTTGATGTGACTCGGCCCTGCAGCCTGGCCCGGTCAGTCAGTGGCATTCTTTACTCAAGTAAAAGTAGCACTGCTCTAACATTTTGTCGACAAGTTAGTTTTATTTATACAGCCCAATATCACAAGTGCACTCAAGGGGCTTTACAATCTGTACAGCATGCAGCACCCTGTCAGGGTTTGGTTTGAGTTTCCCTGTTTTATTTTGGTAACGGTCTGTATTGTGTGCAGTGTTGGGCACAATATTACTGTTCCCAGTAACTAAGTAGTGCAACTAATTACTTTTCTAAAACGGTAATATTACTACTAGTTACTAAGGCGAGTAACGCTGCCTTACTCGTTACTGAACGCACCACGCTTGGCGTAAATCCACGACTGTGCAGCAGCTCAGCGGGACCGGACTTTGTTGTTCATGTCCGCTGAGAGCCAAAGACTAAAGGACGAAAGGAGAACGAGGGAGAGAGGCGTTCAGTCCACAGCTGGAAGCAGCTGCTGCCATTATTGTGTCACAAGATGCAAAGAACATTGTCGTCTATTGTAAACTCTGTGCGACCAGCAAAAAGCTTTCGACCCTGAACATTTCTACATCTGATTTATTGAAGCAGCACAGCGACGTGAAACTTACAGAAAGAAACTCCGGCAGCTGCTGTCCCTGATGCTGGACTCGTCGTGAGAGAGCGGCGTTAACGTAACGTTTTGTAAAAATACTGAGTACTGCTCTTATAAACAGGCTACATGTGCAGAAAAACAGCTGTTTAAAAGTCGGGATTTACTTGCTTTATGTTTTTTTAGGCTATGTGCTTTGTAAAAACCAAACTCCCTGCTGCTGTTATGGATATGATGTTAGTTAAAAAGTCGGGAGAGACAGCTTTGTTTGGGGGTGAAGGGGGGTGGTAGTGAAAGCAGTGTTTCCCATAATTAGCCTATAATTTGGATAATTCTCAACGCCACATACTGATTTTCCATATTTTTACTTGGCCTATTTAAAGTCATTTTTGATTTAGGAGGAGCTGTACTGAGGAGCATATATTCGTGGAGCACCTCCTGGCTCGCTCCCTCTTTCTCTCTCTCTCTGTCTCGTGAACACCGCTGCACAAGCCTGTCCAATGTTAGAATACCCCCCCCCCCATTCTGTGGGAAACACTGGAAAGTAATACAGTAACGTAACTTTTATCACCCAGTAATAAGTAAAGTACTAATATTACTTTTTTAAGGAGTAATACATAACTAGTAATATATTACAATTTCTGAGTGACTTGCCCAACACTGGTCGTGTTTTGTTTCCTGTCCGCCCTGATTCCTAAAGTGCCCCAACAGTGGTGAATTAACCTGCCTGCCTGTGTTTGTGTGTGTGTGTTGTGTGCTTCTGTATTTATTGCCCTCATGTGTGTTCGGTCCTTGTAGGTTCGTTGTAACTCTCTTCTTGTGTCATCCGTGTTTTGTGCATCTGCCTGAACCAACCCTCCCTGCTATCGTTTGTTTCATTGTGTTTTGGTATTTGGACTTTATGTTGGCTTTTCTTCGTTGGATTACCGTGTTTCAGTTGGATTATTTTTGGGACTTTGCCTACAAGTTTAGTAAATTTGTCAAATAAAATATGGAACTCAAACTCTGCCTGCAATTGACGCTACCCTAAGCCACGCCCCAAATCCGCAGCACAGCGTACACTGCGCTCCATTGACTCCTATGCAAAATGTGCCGTTTTCTAGCTTTCCTCTGACGTAATGTTCCAAGATCTTGTCAAACGCTGTTCTTGGGGCACTTGTAATAGTTACAGAAGCTACCAGAGAGGTTGAAAGGAGGAAAGTACGATTTATTCTCTTTCCAAAACCTAAAACAAATCCAGAAACATGTCGGCTGTGGATTGTTCCTAATGTAGTGTTAGTTAGCTGCTAAAGCTAATTAACTTACTGCTGAATGTAACGTTATAAAGCCCTACTATTCTACTTCTTAATGATTGTAATAGTGAACAGAGACCTACCCAGCTGTAATAGTGTTGATCCTTAATATCCTCTTTCTCAATAGTCAGGAGGCTTTTACTCTGTGATCGGTAAGGCTGTAGATTCTGTCTTTATTTTTTTCACGTCTGCCTGAATCCAACCTTCAAATGCACAATGCAACTGCAAAACTGTCTGCTTCTTTCTGAGACCGCCTTCTCCAAAAATGAGACAATATTCTCCAGGGAGGGCAGTAATAAACAGCGGCAGCGCCGTGCTAAGAGTCCGACAGATTGTCGGACTTAGCAACAGTAACTAAAGGGGGTGTGGCTTATCGAAGGGTCAATTTGGTCCAAGCTTGTTTCTGCCTAAGCAAACCCTCGTTGCTTTGTTCTCTTTCATAGCCATATTTAAATTAGAGAACTTTGCCTGTAGGTTTAACAGGCATCTTATTATCTTATAGAAGTCTTTATTATGTCTTTTAATTTGAGGACTGTTTGCACAGCACGTATATTTCTAGATGTGTGCTTTACAGTAAATGTCTGAGGTTAACTCTTAAACAATCTCGGAACCCGTCAGCTATCGCCTGATGACAATTTAGCCTCTTGGGGCCACGTCCAATGTTTCTGTACTTCTGGTGTAGTCAGCGGATATCTCTTCTTCTTGGAACCCAACAGTCAGCCACTGATTATGAGTTGAATGCATATACATTTTAAAAAGATAATATAAAGGTCATCTTTAAGATTGACAAGCTGATTCAGAGATTGCACATAAGGGACTGTACTTAAACCCACAGCATTATCAGGGGTCCAAGAAGCAACCTCGTTATTCTTTCTTATCCTGTCACTGACACTCATAGCTGCTATATTTAATATTTTATTTGGACCCTTCCCTTTAACTTAGAATAAATGTGAAACTACCCACCCATAGCAAAAACATTAATGCAATTGATTGCATTTTGACTGGTATAAGGAATGTAAGTGATAAGGAATATAACAGGATCTTAACCATAAGATTGAATCTGAATATGTTTATGGACTAATCATTTCCATTATTTTTAGATTTGATCTTTTTTTGTAATTATTTTCTACAAGGAAAAGTTTTAATGAAATATAAATCTGTCTGAAATAAAATTCAAAAGCTTTATAAACCTATATTATATCAATTCCAATATCTAAATGCTTTATATTTATGCAAAATATATGTGCACCAATAATTAGTCCTGTAGTGTAGGAGAAAGAATAACCTAGTAAGTGTCTTAGAGAAAGCGCAGATCAGTCGGGACTTCCCTGATTACTGATGTGACAACACTGTCAGACCAGGGGAGTTAAACTGGAGTCGTGTTCGTGATCTCTGTGAAATTATTTTTCAGCAGAGAGCGAGGCGAGCAAAGTCTAATGAGCGTGATGGCCTTCGCTCTTCCTCAGTCTTTCTCCTCTTTTCTTCTTCGTCTATCTCTCTGGTCAAGTATTCTGGGACTGAAGACCAGTTTAATAAACTGCTGCAGCTGAAGTTACGCCGACTCTGTAGGTAGTTGTTTTTTTGCAGTATTTGCCTTTAGAATAATTGGAAATTTGGTATATATAAATATAAACACTTAATTTATGAAATGTGTATGGAAGGCCAGAGACGACAAAATTGTTGTAGTACATCTAGTAACACAAAAATCTCAACAAAATTTTACAAATGGCCCAACGATTTCACCCACCACTGCCAGCAACTCACCCGGATTTGGCGGATGCTAATTTCTGACCCGGCTCTCTGGTCTTTTTGGGCGAGTCCAAAATTTTATTTCATTTTTAGCATCTTTTCATTTCCTCCTATTAAGATATGAATGTTTTAGTAATGATTGAACTTATTACAGTATGATGTTGAAGTATGAAAATGATTATTTAGTAAAACAATTTAACTCAAATGTGTGAGTGAATATATTTGGTATTCATTTGGTATGATCAGCACAGCAACGGTTAATCTTTCATTATGCCTTGAAAGCGTCCAACTGAAATCAAATTGCCCTTTTCTTATCACTTTTCCTGTGCTCTCTTTTGAAAGGAAGACATTTCAATTTCAAAGTTTTGCATAAAGTCGACATATTACAGTTAGGAATCCGTTTACATAGATGGAGATAAGATAGTTACGATACAGCCAATCAAATCCTGCATAAAGCGGTGATGTCGGCGTTGTATCATAGGCAGAACAGACGGTCACACTGAGCCAATCAGCACCAGTTTTTAGAGATAGGGGTGACACTAGGGCTGAACTTTTTAGGGAAAAAATCTAATTGCGATTTTTCTGCCAGATATTCGGATTCAATTCGATTGTTTTGCTCAACATTCACTGCCAGTCTATTTTTGACTGAAGGCACATCAAGCAGCACAGAGCAGATGAACCAGGCAGGAAATCAGACACAGAAGGGCATAGAGAATCCAGTCGATTTTCAAAATAAAACACCCTTTGCAGACTCAACAATAAACACAGTTAAAACAGACAAAAAAACCCAAACAATTTAACTACGTAGCCTTGTTGTTAGTAGTAGTAGTAAAAGCACAAAAAGCAAGGACAACTGAACAAATAAGCAAAATCTGAATAACTCAGCAAAATCAGGCAGGCAAAACGCTCTTATTCTGAAATGCCCCAACGTTAACATTAGCCAGGAGAGAGCGAAACGGGCTCACAGAGAGCTGTTATCTGTAGACTAAGCACACAAAATAACAAATTAACATGTTAACAACTTGTAGGCTAAACGCTCCGAAGCTGAAACACTGCAAAACCGCTGCACAGCCTGTGTCGGTTCTCCTGACGCCATTATCCCACATTTTTCTCCAGTTTCGTTTGTTGTAGTAAAATGTGCAAGATGTGCTGTATAATTAACCTACATTTCGTTCTTTCAATCGCAATTTCAATTAATCGATCAGCTCCAGGCGACACGCAGGGCCACAGGCTGGATTTGAACCCGGGCCACTGCAGTAAGGACTTCGCCTCGTACATGTACAAAATAATGTTTATTAAATGTTTTGTAAATAGTTTTATTGTTGAAATGAAGAAAAAGGGGGGTGCTGTTGAAAAACTGCCTTCCCCTCTTTTTCTTCCTTTTATCAATAAAAAACTATTAACAAAACATTTACTAAACATTATTTTCGACTAAAAAAAGGAGAGCTGCTTCATGTTCTACCATCAATCTGCAAGCCTTCTCTACATGATCTCTGTGCTTTGTGTTTTGATCTATATGCCGTGTCCTTTAACCTGTGTGGAAAATGCCAGCTCATGAATATTTGGTGTCGTTTGCCGCTTTGTCCTCTTTGTACTGTGTTTTTCTGTTACTTGACTGAGTGGCGTCGTGTCATTCAGGATCAAAGCCGATGCGTCCGTCTCGTCTCGGTCCTCGTGGACGTCCAACCATCTCTCAGTCACTTTAATGTCTGCAGGAGGAGGCGAGTTGGATCCATTACAGCTCATTGTGCTCCTCCTGAGGAGCCCGGCCTCCAACTCTGATCTGCGTAACAAGTATTTATTTCATGTCTGATCTCATTCTAATGAGTTACTTTTCCCGCAATTACAGATCATTATCACACACTCGGCTAAAACTGAGACTGATTGAGATGTAAACACACATTAATGTCCCCATAATGGCTCCCATCCTACGCTGCAGTTTGTCTGTTGTTAAAGAAAACTGATCATCAGTGGCAGCAGGTTGGTACAGGGAAATGCTCTCATATTCTGAAGTATCAAGTGAGAAACTTACTAACATACTCACTGAGGAAGTTCGTCTCCAGACTCACCTACGGATCCATTCAGACCTTAAAAAAACTTCACCCCCTCAGTGGAAAGCCACTGATTTATGGTGAAAACTCTTTCCTCCATCAGTTACTCTGATGGACAGATGGCACACCAGCTGGTAGGAGTGTTCAGAGCATTTACTTTAGCAGCAATAGCACAGTGTAAAAGTACTGAATTACACCATGATGTTTGGCAGTTTAGAAGGCTCTGTATTCAAAGTGCACATGTAAATATAAATAACTGGAAGTGCTATTGTTGACTTGTGTGTATGAAGAAGTATCCCAATATGCATTTCGCAGCAGCAATGGCCGAACAATTCCACAGCTGTTGAAATGTTCGCTCTACAGCTGTTGTTGTTTTCTGGGTCGCGAAACAATTTTGATTTAGAATATGTGGTTCAATTATTACCTTAAAGTTTTGGCAACCCGTTCTCCCTCCCCGACTCGTCACATATGGACCCATGGTCAAGACCCTTCGGCCTCAGTTTGTAACTCCCTGTAGCGTCATGGTTCAACGCAGTGGGGGAATGGCGCCAGCTTTTGACGGTAAAGGCAGGTCTATGATATTTAACAGAAAAGACTAAATAAGGAGGTGGTTGGTGTGGATGGAGGGCCAGAACCCGGACTTTGAATCAGGAGACTGGAGTTCATGTCCCATGTGAAACAAAAGTTACGCGAGATATGTAAATTGCGTAAGTTAACTTACGTGTTAACTGACTATTTTAACCCAAACCAGGATCTTTTCCGAACCTTAACCAAGTTCTTTTTGTGCCTAAACCGAACCAAACTGCAACGTTTCAGGACTTTGATAACGTGCTGTTTCAAAATGGCGATGTTTCGAAACTCTAGTGTTTTATTTTGAAAGTCTAACCAGACGTTGCATATTTGTTGTTGCTGAGCGTTGCTAACTTGACCGCGGAGCCTTAAACGACTAATAATGACGCTAAAGGGATACACAGGGCGTTAAAAAGCAACGCCAAAGGGCCTTGACCAATATGGGAAGAGTCTGGAGTGAGAATGTGTTGTTTTGGACAGTAGGACAACTGTGCTGCCTCTGTGGACTTTTGACTCCTTATATATCCTGTACATACATACAGATCTCACCACTTCATTAAAATACACTATAAATAAAGGAAAACAAACAGAGGTGTGGTTTGGAATTAGACTTTACTTTACAGTGAACATCCTCTTGTCTTCAGAGTCTGGACAAAATCCCCCCCATTATGAGACATTTGTCTGTCTTCAAACGTCTTCTTCAAACCCTCCCCGTGTTCCAGTCTCTCAATCTGGAACACGTGTAACAGAAACGCATTCAACATTTCTCACCAGCTACAGTCACACTTCAAGTGTTTGTGGCTGCTGAGCAGTCAGAAAGCCTGCTGTTAAAAAGACGATGAGGCTGCACTTTACTCTTAATTCTGCACCAGTGGATGAATGAATTTTTAAAAATTTTTCATTTTGTACCACACCAACGGCTCATCCCCCATCAAATTATATGAGCTGTTATATTATTAACATAAAAAGTAGCATTAGGGAAAGACTTGGCAGAAGAGGAAGGTCTGACAGACCCTCGACGCTCAATCCAACGCCTCTGAATCCCCGCACACACAACGCATCATAAACAAACACACCTGACAGTGTCAGTGGCTGCAGGTGTTACACACTCACACACAAACAGTTTGCTTTCAGATGTACGATGAAAAGCAGGGATCTGTGAGGTGTAATCCTGTTTTTGACACTTTAAACCTCCTCTGCGCACATGTGGGCCAATGGCGTCACAGACTGCCATTGACGCTTCGCGTCCGTCCTCAGCTTTATTTTCATCTACACAGGAAAGTCATAATTTTAGTTATATAAGTTATAATCCTAGCCCCATTTAATGGACGGCAATTTTCCAGCGGCAGCCATTAAATTGATCTATATTCAGTAACCGCTTCTATATACAGTTGTAGTCTTTCCAATGTGGGATTCAATTTGCACTGGGCATTTGTGCATTTCACTTAATGTGGAGGGCCACAGTGGATCGACACTGGATCGCACACTTGCCAAACACGTACGTATGTAATGCAATTATTTATACCATCTAGCTAACCCACAAAACAGAGTAGTTCACCTTTGTGTGTTATAAGGCTGGTCTGGGACTGTTGATAGAAAAATCAGCCAGACCAAACCAACATGTCAGAAAAACGTGCGATACCACAGACATAACGACAGAATTAACCAATTTTTTTATCTTAATGCAAACACCACACACTCTGCGTTTATACTAAACGGTTTCAGAGTGGCGGTTCTGGGGACTTGGGATCTCACAGGAACTCACGTGATCCAACGTGACTACAGACAGAAACAAAGATGGAGGCAGACTGTCGTCGTCAGCTGGTTGACCTTGTGTGTGCTGCGTTTTGCGCAGAACAAAAAACAAGAGAATCAAACTGTGGATGAAGTCAAGGCTGAGAAGAGGCAATCAGCTGGTTTATACGTTTTATAGAGCAGATACACAACACGCTGGGGACGCTTCCCGGTCAGCTCGCTCTCTGGCTGCTGTGGACTTCTGATCAGGGATCCAGACGGCGACCTTAAGATTATGTCAGCCCAAAATATTTATATTAAAAATAAAATAAAGAAAACAGTGTGTGCACGTGTTAAAAAAAAAATATATATATATATATATATATATATATATATATATATATATATATATATATATATATATATATATAAATAAAATAATTTAAAATAAATAAATAAAACAGTAAAACAAAAAAGAATTATTAAAAAACAAAAAATACCAGTATCGAATGTGAAATAAAAAAATTAAAATAAAGGAACAATTACTAAAATAACAAACAATGAAAATAATAATTAAAAATTTTTACAGAACAATAAACAAGACTTCTCGCTGGGCCGCTGTTTCTTGCACAGGTCTGAAAGCCGAGTCTGGACCCACAACATTTATCTCACTGTTTATTCATCAGTCCAGCCTGTCAGCCCCTCTGTGCTGAGCTCCAACACAACACCGTCTCAGACCGGTATGTTGGCTTTCTGTTTCCTCAAGTGGGTTTCAGTAGTTTTGTCAGCACACAGAAACTTCAGGCACCGTCTATTGAACAAATGTTGAACGCACGCACACTGAAGGTGACGTGGTTGACATATTAAGATCACTGGACCGGTCCTTTTCCTCCCGCTGCCAGCTGTGTTCCAATATATTCTCCTCCGACTCGTTTCTTAAATCTTTCTTGTCATTAATAACCAAATTTGACAGATGGCTCAAAAGCCAAACATAACAATGAAAACCAGATCCCAAGCACCACAAAGGTCTCTCTGCATCAGGGTGGAGAGAGACAGCTGATCAGAAGGGCCTGCCTACAGAGACCCAGCCCACTCATCAGCACAGGTGCCTGCCTATCAGATGGTCAACCTAGAAGGTACAACAGGAAACGCAAAAATAAAACAGGATGTGAAAGTCGGGAATGAAAATAATGTAGTGTTTTTAATCTCATGCTGGATCAGGGATGTTAGAGAAAACATGTTCTTCTACCCAAAAAGGTGAAACGTGATGATCCTAAGTGGGCCCGACATGGACCTTTGACGTCCGAACCTGCTTCTCTTTCTGCTTCTTTTAAGCAGCATGGAACATCTGCACAGATCTTTACCAGTCTGGAGAACTGGACTGTCATTCATCCACCTACCAAGTTAACAAATTAACAAAATGCTGTTTCTCGCGGCCCACAGCGCTCAAAATAAGATCACAATAAACAACTTACAAGATAAGACACTGGACAACACAACACAGTAACTAACACTAGAAGAAGAAGATCCATTTCTGAAACCTGTATCTGAATCTATACTTAACAATAGCAGCATTAGAAGTATTTTGACAGTACTGGGAGTAATAGTTAAATAGTTAAGTAGTTAAATAAAGGCTTAAATAACAGCAATTTTTACAGTATTAACAGTATGTATTTTGACCACCATTCCTATCGTAAGTCGTAATCGCCAGCCTTGTTACTTACCAAACCTGTGTAACTGTAGCTAGCTAGGCTGTGCAGTGAGTAAACCTCACTCCCCGACGCCTAAAGAGACACACTAGGGCCCGTGGGTTTTAGCCACCTCGTTAGCGCCTTCGCCTCCCATAAACGAGGGCACCGAGTCAGGACCGTGCGGTTACACTCACTCAAAGATAAAAACAATTTCTGTCTTGTTTACAATGTGTTTCTGCTTTGTTGTCTTGATGGCGACTGAGCTAACCAGCTAGCTAGCTTTTAAAAAAATAAAATGATACGTGCATGATATGTACAGTCCTGAGAGCAATACGCCAGGGGAAGTGAACAGCTCAGGTAGCTACAGTAGCTCGACAGACGTTCACCAACTAGTCCTACGAGTAGGCAGTACGTCACACCTAGTATCCATGAAGACGTGCAGATAAACAGGCCGTAAAGATGCAGCAAGTAGATCAGACTGCTCTCGGACACAGCTCCAGACATATTGATTCAAAGTTTGGCATAGGCAGGTCTGCAGATGCTGCACACCTGGGATCTGACTTGAGTCCTATATTGATCATCAAGCAGCCCATCCAGAAAAAACGGCTGTATATGTTGATTGTGCAGCTGCTTAGTGGGCCGTATGACGGGAGCAGATGATGAAGTTAGGCGATGTCTAACAACAACAGGACTTTCACTCAGGGGACAGAGGTTCGAATCCCGGGAAAGTCAAAGTTTACTACTTTAAAGTTTTTATATAAATGGGGTTACTAACTTACTTCACCTGATGTAACATACTTATTTTAACCAAAACCATGATCTCTTTCTAAACCTAACTCAGTGCTTTTGTTGCCTAAATCAACAAACTGTGAACGTTAACCACATGTTTAATATCATGTGACTGTGACCGGTAGGCCTCTCACTGGACTGAGACTTTCCAACGGTCACGGCGTTTTGGAAGTCACTGACCTTTTTTGTCGTTTAGGTATGAGGGCGTGTTGTCATCGAGACATGAATATCAGAAATTTGCATAGTGCGAATAATTCAGTTTGATTGCATTTGATTAGCATGTTGTTAGCATGTCTGATTCTCATGCAGCTACGTAGTTAAATTACCGTACGGCGTATTTGGAGGATCCAGACTTAGAAACAGTTCAGGCTTGTGTCTTTTTTTTCATTTTGCTGTCCAGTCTAAAACTTGAAGGGAACGCCATGGTGACAATGACGACGAGTGACTGACAGGTCGATCTCCCCCTCTTGGACACTTTCCTGTTCTTTAATAAGACTTTTGAAACTTTTAAAAGTTCCTGAGGCCGTGCGAGCACAGTGTGTTTCTGTCTGTGGGACTGTTGTTATGCAGGTCAGAAGTTGTTGTAATTTCTTGTTTAGTCACTGCCGAGCCTCGCTGTTCACACTGCTGCTTCAGCTTTGTTACTGTCAGCATGACAAATCACTCGGCCGATTTCAGACCAGCACTTCTCCGATGGGACGCGAGTCATTTAGGTAACAAATTGGCCTGATTATTTTCCAGATTGCTGCTGAAGTGACTCTCAGTCATGTCGCGTCTGAGACGACTGCGTGAGCATTTTAATAACGCCACCTGAGCTTTAAAAAACCTGTCTCCATTCGTCAGCAGTCTTCACCTCTTCTCAGTCTGTCGCCGTCCTTTCCTTTCCTGTTCTCCTCCTCCTCCTCTTGCCAGTCATTATCTCCTCCCTCATCATCATCATCTTAGCTAACTTAAGAAAGCTAACATTATCAGTAGGTCTAATGTTAGCAGAGTGTTTGTTTTGCTTCTGGTGTTCTTGTGTTGATCATCATCATCAGCTCTGGTAGCGCAGAGTAACTGGAGCTACTTCCACCTGACAGAAAAGAGTCTTCAGCTCTTTTATTTTCCAGATTATTTCCATGCATACATACGTCCAGCTTTCCTACAGAGCATGATGAGGCGTATAATCATAGAATCATCTCGTGAAGGGTAGTTATCTTATCATGATGTGCTGAGGGAGGTCCTGCTGGCATGTTTTTACACTCACCATGATGTAGCTGCTCTGTGTTGTTTTCTCTTTGATTAAAACCCATTTCTTTTTGCAGTTTTAATACTGCCCTGAGACTCCAGACTAGTCAGCTGACCAGGTCACAGAGAATTCTCCCTGTCCCGATGGCCAGTCTGTCAACCAGATAAATCTTCCCCTAGATGTTTGTCAAAGGATGATTTCTGCATTAATGCAATCTAATGTTTTAGCTGCTCTTTTATAGCTAACCCCAGACAGTGAACGGTGTTTTACTGAACAGATGAGGGAATTCAGAAATACTTAATTGTCACAGTTGCTCACTTTGCACATCAAGTGTGTACGGCGGGAGACATTGTCCTAGATGACAATAGCTTGGACAGCATCCTTCACTCTGACACCACCAACAGAGAGTCCAGCTCCAACCCCACAGTGTCACTGGGATCAGTTTGAATGATCAGCTGCTCTGCAGTGGAGAGGGCAGGCAGTTGCAATTTTGACCAGAGGACCGAACGTCTTTCTTCAAACACAGTTTGTAATGACAATAGAAGGGAGAGCAGGCCGGTTGTATTACATGCTAAATGAAGTGACACTGTCTGCTATGAACAGGAAGTAAACAGTGCCTTTCCCGTAACCTTGCGAAGGAAGAAAACACCTTTAACTGTAAACATTAAAGATGGTGACAGCTGCAGCTCCTCAGAATACTGACATATGACAGAAAACACCTCCAGTCACAGAAAACAGAAGCGAGATGCAGATTGCACACAGTGTATATACAGTACACTGTACATGCAATAGATAGCATTGCTTTTCTAAATCTCTGTATTTCCTGTTTGGATACGTCTCCTTGTATGGGGCTTGGCGGTGGTCCTGAAGGAACGGGTCCGAGGTCGCTGTCAATCAGTCGTTGCCGTAGCTCGCAGCCCACGTCAGCCTGTACGTGCCTCTGAATGTGCCAACTGTTTCCGGCTCCAGCTCGGACTCTGTGTGGGAATGTCCTCAGAAACACAGACAAACAACAGCTGCTGCTCTGAGTCATATCTCCTATTCTAATGTAATAACGCTCATTACCACTGTGCACATTTGTTTATGGACTTTTAAGACTTTATTCGTGGTGTCTAATTGGCTGTTTCTCTGCTTGCGTGTTACTAGCTTCTGACTCTCTTTGTGTTCGCTGTCAGCAGATCTGGAGACTAATTTATCATTAACCTGCTGCACAGAGCTCAGGTCAGGGGGTTCCTCATCTGCGCTGCTCAGGGAAAACTCAGGACATCTAATGTGACACATGCACACATTTTGTTCAGAAAGTTAATCTCCACAAATCAAATCACTTTTTCACTAATAGGCCCACTTCTTGGACCTACTGTACTTACTGTAGTTGCACAGTTTTCCCCTGCAATGATTATTACTGACATTTAATTGTGCCACAAATGCAAATGTTTTTGGTAGAGTTGAGCTGGAGTCTGGAATTAGAGTAAAATGTGTCAATATCTGTTTTACTATTGGATTCAAAAAGCTCAGTTCTGATGCTGCTCTCTAAATAGTTTTCTAATAAATACAGCAGCTTCTGTTTAACCCATACCAATTTCAGGCTTCAATAACTAACCTCAATTAAGCCCCGCCCATTCAGACACGGAAACATCTCATTTAATTTGTTGAACAGATACAGATAGTGGTGTACTTGCTCATCCCTAGTTTTTAGGTTCGTGGGGAGAGTTAAATCAGCAAAACAACTATAGACACTTTCCATTCCCAGAAGTCACTTTGTGCTACACAGTAAACCAACAAATTTTAGCTGGTATGTTGCAAGAATTAATTTACTTATGAAAAAACAATGTTTCTTTTAAAGATGACCAGGGGAAAATACTGAGTGAAACTAGTTTCAATAAATATGATTTATGTAGGGGAAAGGTCTGCTGATGTTATCGTGCTGACCCAAATCATTTATTTTTATTTCAATTAAATTCAACGGGGCTCCTTTTTTATTTTTTGCTCCTCCAATATTATCAATGTTTGATAAGAAATTTAATCTGTTTATTTAGTAGGAGGACCTGAACTTTTTTCCAAAACTGCTGAAAGCTTAGCTTACTTTTAGCAAGACCGTAGTAGCGAGACATTGGATATCATATACGCTGCCATTTATTGACAGATGTTACAGACAGATTGAAATCAGTTTTGTGATGCATATATGTGGGTGTAAGTGTAAACTGTAAAAGTGTTTTACATTTTATCCAGATACAAGACAAGAAAGGGCAAGTGGAAATGTGGCCCTGGTTACGTCTGGCTATGTTTGGGCAACTACTCAACTTGGTTAAGGTGAAGGAAACATTGTGGACATTCTTAAGAGAAAACAATTTTGACTGCTGGAAGTAAAGAGGATAAAAATCAGCCCATCAACCCACCTGCCAAACTCCTCCCTCAGAGGTTTTGCAGTGTTTTAATGTCACTTTTTTTTTTTTAAATGCACCTCAAAACCACTCAACGTCGACGACATTCAGTCAGTGGTGTTTACAGCAGGTCATTAAAACTTCATTTTCAATGTTGTCATTTGAATTTATAATGACTAGGGCCACAAGTTAATCCTGTCTGTGTGTACACTCCATGTGTGGGTTCCTGTGTAGTTGGCGTATGTATAAATGTCATGTTTAACCGCATGTATTGCTGCATTAATTAAGTTTGTCCTGTGCCGCTGCATCTGTGCGAGGCTGTTTACTGACCCTGCGGGGCCGAGCATTAACGACCCCGCGCTCACTCATCAGCCAACACACTTAAAGCTCAATTTGTTCTCATTATAATCAGCAGAAAACACTGTCAAAATTAATTTTCTGTAGAGAGCACACAGCACTCTTTGCTGACCCTGGTGTTTTCTGTGCTGGGTGGGGTGATACACTGCGCCGAGCCATGACTAAAAAATGCATCTTGAAACGTGACAAAGCCATCTAAAACCTGCCTGCCAGTCAGCAGATACAGTGCTCTGTCTCCCCAGGCTGCTCGAACTGGCAACCAGGCACTAGAGGAGAAGCCAGATTTTCCTCAGCTGACTCGTAAAAACACACATTTGTCTCATCAGGCCCTTGTCTCACTCTCCAACCTGTCAAAAATCTGTATTTTCTTTATATCTGCACTCTCAGCTGCAGCAAAAGTCCAAATAAATAAGTCAGTGTGCACCGTGGGAAAGCCGGACTCATTCCTGTTTCTGGCGTATTTAGATTTGGTGTCTACAGACTCCAGCGTCTGTAAAAGGAAGATGAGTCCCCACAATGTGACTGTATGAACAGATTTGATGATGCACAGGGAGGTAGCTGCAGGCTGTGGCGTGCTGTGGATCTGTTTGTATTTATAAAGACCAAATATAGGAACACAACAAGTCAGGACTGTTACTACTCATCCTGTCATCTGTCAGCACAGAGACGAAGGATGCTGCTGAGAGGTCTTTTATTGAAGTATCGTCGTCAACCGAGATACATCCCGACTGACTAAAGAGGGGGTTTTTGTTTGTAGTAAGTGGAACTTTAAGCCTGACGAATTTATTATCATGAAAACATTTTTAACTGTAGTTTTGAAAATGCCATTTTTATCATTTTATGTGTCACTGCAGGGAAGCTCATAGTCCAACAAACGACAAGACGATCTGTCTTCAGGGGAATGTAACAACACGTCCTCATAGCTAAATGACAATATGACATATAAGACCTTTGGAATGTAAATGCTCACAGAAAATATCTGTTTTGATAAAGCTATAGCTTCCACGATAGAAACTGTACACCGTTCGTGATATAAAAAGCTCTGGGATGTGCACATATTTGATGCGTTACCTGATGATGCTGCATTGGTGAGAGGTATCTGGGGCGCTGAAACTTCACTCTGTCATAAATTGACCTTTTTATCCAGTTTTAAGCCCCAATTTTACTCTTCACTTTTGGATCCTGGCTGTCTTAACAAGGTAAATGTTCTTTATTGTTGGACGTATGGATTTTAAAGTTTAAAGCGATATTAAGTTGGCCCTCAGCTGGACGTGGCCACCTGGTGTGGCTGCAATGTCGCTCCGTTCACTCTCCTCTACAGCAAAACACAATTTTATTCTTTTTTTTTTTATTTCTTGTGGGATTACTTTTATCTTGTACCAAAGTTTCTCGTTTTTAACAATGTTAACGATTGTGCTACGACCATGTTGTCCTATGAGTTATTCTTGAGCTGAATTCAGTGTTTGAGGACTGCAAACTTCAGTACTTCAGTTAAGGGAGGATATCCGTCACCTGAAGTCAGAGCTTTGGAAAATAATCAGTACCGATCCGATACCAGTGTATAATAAATAAGATGTTTTCCTCACATATGGACGCAGGGTCAAGACCCATCGGCGTCAGTTTGTAACGCACTGGCGATCCCTGTAGCGTCATAGGTCAGCGCCGGGGGGGGGGGGGCGTCAGTTTTTGACGGAAAAGGCAGGTATATGAAATTTAACGCAAAAGACTGAGTCATGAGGTGGTTGGGGTGGATGGGGGCCAGAACCTGGACTTTGAACCAGGAGAGTGGTGTTCGTGTCCCGTGTGAAACAAAGTCAACATTAAATATTTTTTATTTAAGTTATGCGAGTTATGTAAATTGCGTAAGTTACGCGAGTGACGTTTGTTAACTAACGTGTTAACTGACCTACGTAGTTATTTTAACCCAAACCAGGATCTTTTCCGAACCTTAACCAACTAGTTTTTGTACCTAAACCGAACCAAACTGCAACGTTTCACTTTAATAATGTGCCGTTTCAAAATGGCGATGTTTCGAAGCACTTTTATTTTGAAAGTTTAACCCGACGTTGCATATTTATTGTTGCTAAGCGTTGCTAACTTTACCGCGGAGCCTTGAAAAATGAGCGGTACCCAGGGCTTTAAAAAGCAACGCCAAAGGGCCTTGACTGAGCGCCAAGATGTGATGTGTTGGTGAGGAAGAGACTGGGAATCATTCTCTTCTGTTTAAGGCAACATCAGGCTTGACTTGAGCATTGCTGTCAGGACCGGGGGCCAGAAACTCAAACGCAGACTTAGAGAATGAACAGAAGTGGTTTATTGTGCACAAGGGTGACCCGGGAGAGGTTGGGGTGAGGTGGTTGTTCCGAGGGCCGGTGGCTCTGGTCCCCGAGCTTCGATGATTCCGGGGCACAGGAGGGAATCCGCGTGATGCGTGTGCAGGTGTCCTGAGGTCGAGACAGAGAGAGCAGTTAAATACTAGTACAAGGGTTCAGACGAGATACTGATACTTATTTTATTTATTTATTACAGGGACAGTGCATATTCATAAACATTTCTGTCAATATGCCAGAATTAGCCTAAAGGCTATTTTTCATCTGCAGTCCCTGGACAGATGGTAAGAGTCACCCTAAAAAAGATTACATAGTACATAGCACTAAAAAATTAAGATACATTTAGTAAAATATCTATTATATTAGAATATACAATCTAAACACATCAAAACAACAATCGGACAAACATCACGTAAAAACATGTCACACACATAAGGAAAAAAAAAGTCAACAGTGTGCGTTAAGAGCATGTGTAGTAATAGGTTAATGTTGACAGCTCTGATGATCAATAAGCCATTTCCTTAACTGAATCTTAAATGAACTATACGTGTTTATATTTC
>NC_060169.1:575786-595827 GCF_021292245.1 Micropterus dolomieu | reverse complement strand
CCCCCCTCCCCCCCCCCCCCCGCTCAGGTGCTGCATCTCACACCAGGTCTCAACTCCACCCACCAGTCACCTGGATTAAAGGGACAAAACACAGCAAGATACAAACAACAAGAGAGGGCCCAAACCTGGGGCCGTCACACTCACACCAAACGCAAATTTAATCCACACGACGTTTTCATCGCTGGAGTGTTCACACAACACCACTCGCCATTACTCCAGCTGTATGAACCCAAAGTAAAGATGTTGCTGTGATTAAACAGCAATAAACTGAATTAACTGATGCTGAAATAACTACAACATGATGCAGATTTGTTAAACATATGAATTGATGCTTTGTCAGGTCTGTCAGCAGGACAACAACTTTTTTTTATTTATTGATTTATTTTTATTACAGGGACAGTGCATATTCATAAACATTTCTGTCAATATGCCAGAATTAGCCTAAAGGCTATTTTTCATCTGCAGTCCCTGGACAGAAGAGTCACCCTAAAAAAGATTACATAGCACATAGCACTAAAAAATTAAGATACATTTAGTAAAATATCTATTATATTAAAATATACAATCTAAACACATCAAAACAACAATCGAACAAACATCACGTAAAAACATGTCACACACATAAGGAAAAAAAAAGTCAACAGTGTGCGTTAAGAGCATGTGTAGTAATAGGTTAATGTTGACAGCTCTGATGATCAATAAGCCATTTCCTTAACTGAATCTTAAATGAACTATACGTGTTTATATTTCTGATAGTTATGGGGGTGAGGTTCCACTCAGCAGCAGCTAGAACAGAAAAAGCAGTATGACCAAATACACTTTTCCTAAAGGGAATGATACAATCTCCCCTAGCTGCACCTCTGGTCCTGCAGGAATCAGCTGTTCAGGTACTGACAAACTGTTGGAGGGGAGGGGAAGATAAACCATGAATAATTTTATAAATAAGACATAGATTTGAGTATTTCACCATATTATCCCAACTGAGCAATCTATATTTTTGTAATATTGGACAGTGATGAGAAATACATGGTTTCTTATCCAGAGTTTTAACAGTTCGTTTGTAAAGTGATTGCAGAGGTTTCAAAGATGTAATACTAGCTTGTGCCCAAAATGTTTGTTTTCTGAATGGAGTTTGGTTTGATCAGATGCTACGCTAACCTGTTCACAGTAAAGTACAACGACAGCTGGAATAAAGTTACAGACACACGTTTTCTGAGCTTCAGCCTCGTCGCTTTCTTTTCTGAAAGTAATGTCCAGTTTTTATATAAATATGAAGTCGTAGTCCGACAGAGCTAACGACGCTAACGACAACACTGGAACCAGATGAGAAGCTCCAGAGAAGATAAATCAAGATAAATCCCAAAAACTACAGTAAAAAGTTAATTTAATAAACGCAGTTAACTCCTCCCTCGAGGAACGCAGCGGTCAGAGCAGAATCCGGCGGACTGCGGGGGTTTATCTGTCCTCTCCCCCAAGTTTAGCAGCTCTCAGCCGGCCAGCAGATTTTCAATCCTCCGCTCTCCACACGGCGCTCTGAAGCCTCGGTGACGTACGAACAATCTCAACACTGATAGGCTATCGCGACTCAGCGTCATGCGAATTTCTCGCTTGCGTAGAAAATATTCAACTGACGCAGATTCCTTGGCGTCGCCCCCGACAGGGAATCGCAGCTCTACGCGTCTTTGCATTGACTTTGTCTGTAAACTCTGCGCCCCAAACACTCGCTTCGCTTTTGGCCTGAAAGCACCATGAGTTGACCCCGGGCTGAGGACGGGTCAAAACCGCGGCGCAGCCGTAACGCGGCGCACACGCCACCTGTGTGAGTCCGGGGTAAAACTTCACTGTCAGATTCAGCAGTGAGGAAACACTCGTGAGTTTAGCCCACAGTCACCATCATGTTGCCGCGTTCAGAAGAAAACACCACAGGGATTTTTTGTGACTTTAATTTCAGAGAATTTCCGATTTTCTTCTTCTTGTAAATTTGACACTTTGATCTAGGAAGTTACCTGGACAAGCCGGTCACCTCGTTTGGTAGTACAGGTCTGTTCATAACCAAATAAACACTTTAACTACATCTGTCAGAATGTGTTGTGAGTTTCGGGAGCTGAATTGTGGCTCAACAGCAGAATAACGGCTATAAAAGTTGCTGTCTAGTGTAAAAGAGCCAGCTGGTTTAGCAGCTGTGTGCCGAGTTAACAAACAAACCTACTTCCTGTTAACGAGGTGAGAACAGCAAGATAATTATAAAAGGTCATGTGTGAAGGTTTTGTTTCAAAACGAAAAACCAAATAACCGTTTAAATAAGGATGATGTCAACTTTTTTAATCCACATTTATATCATCTACAGCTCTTACCTACAACAGTACAGTGAAGCAGGGCTCAACTCTTTCACTCACGTAAGCACAGTGTGTGAGTGAAGACTGAAAGCTGCTGAAAATAATTTCTTTACATTTATTCAAAGTGACTTACAATTGCTCTACATGTCACATACATTGGGGTTAAGTGTCTTGATCAGGGACACAATGGTAGATGGGTCACAGTGGGGGATTGAACCCGGGTCTTTCACACCAAAGGCAGGCGTCTGATCCATTGTGCCGTTGTTAAGGTTAATGTTACGGATCTATCTCCTCTGCAGTGGACAGATGGAGCTTTAGTTAAAAAGCCCACGTCCAGCGTTCAGATCCAACAGTCTTCACATCAGAAAACGGTCACTGCACACGAGGAGAAGGAGCTCAGGCAGATTATGTATAAAATACAATTTTATAATTCTGTGCTACTTGAACATGTTACTGTCCTCCTCGGGAGGAAGGTTAGCGTAGCGTTACATGCAAATAAGAAAGCTTGGGAACAGATCCATGATATAATCTCTCGTTTTAACCCATGAGATTATTTTACAGAACATCTCTTTACAAGAGAGACGTGGGTTTCGACTGGAAAGGTGATTTATGAAACTTTTAATTTAAAGATCAGGTTTTGGGCAGTTTTAATAACTACACAAGCTTAAACAATACTAAACCAACAAGATGTTAAGGCCAATGCTGCAGAGATGCTAGAGGATAAAAGCAAACTGTTCCCAAAGCACAACTGCCACCAGGACGCCCCGACACCACCACCCACAGGTGTGCTGCACCACCTAAAGACAGCAAGTCACACACATGAAACACCACACAACAAGCTCAGTTAAAGGTCCGCACACACCACGACATGCAGCGAAGGGAAGAGGGTCTCCCACCGTCCTCCACCCTGTCAGAACAGTGGAAGAAGAGGGAGAAGGGCTGAGGGAAGTCACGCAGCCCAAAAACAAGCAAACTGCCCCACCCTTAGCAGAACCTAGCAGAAACATTCACAGGGCCCGTCCACCTGCAACAGAGTCTCATAAAAAGAATCCCCATTTAAAATCAGGACACACAAAACAGCAGCCACGGCTACAACCCTCAACTAATGCAGTAAATCATCCACCCTGCTCTGACTCCACCTCATTCAAGGAGCAACTCAGGGTATCAACCTCCACGGCCATCTCTGGTGAACTCTAGCAGAACAGGCCAGGAAGTCTACAGGGTCTCAGCGACGGCGGCTTAAAATGCCTGAAATAAAAACTATTTAACACCATCCAAAAATCTGACCTGCTCCCTGAACATCAACTCTTAATGAGGTCGTTGTCTCCAGGTGGGTGGAGCTTACCTGAGAGGCTGATACTAGACTGTGGCATTACTAGGCCGAAAGCTTAACCATCACAACAAGACAACGGATAACCACGCAGGCTAACTCACTGATATACAAGCTTGAAACAGCTCGCCTCGTTCTCAAACCGGAACCATCGTTAATATTTATATTTAACATTAATATGTTTGATGTGGTGAGTTCTTCAGACTTCAGCAGCGCCCCCCCCTCCACAGACTGGACCCACGCTGACACCTGCTGGTGAGTTTGTGAAACTGCACCCATACTGTTTGAACACAGCTAAAGAAAGGTGGAACAATAAACTACCGTTTAATCCCTGGAATAAAAAGCAGTGGATATCTGGTGAGAAAAACAACACCGGTAGTCTGAATGACGCTTCTGGTACCCGAGCTTGACACATACGAGGGTCAGAGGGGGATTTTCAGATGTAAATACACAGTACCGCTCAAAAGTTTGGGGTCACCCAGACAGTTTCATGTTTTCCATGGAAACTCACACTTTTATTCATCAAATGAGTTACAAAATGAATCGAAGATATAGACACTGTCACTGATTTTTATTTGAAATAAAAATTGTGTCCTTCAAACTTCGCTTTCGTCAAAGAATCCTCCATTTGCAGCACTTTCAGCCTCGCAGTCAGTTTGTTGAGGTAATCTGAAGAAATTTCACGCAACGCTTCCTAAAGCACCTCCCACAAGTTGGTCCTGGCTCGATGGGCCCTTCGTACGTACCGTACGCTCAAGCTGCTCCCACAACAGCTCAGGAGGGCGGAGATGCGGCGACTGCGCCGGCCACAGCGTTCCAGACACACCAGCTGACTGCTTCTTCACTAAATACCTCTTGCAGTTTGGAGGTGAGCTTCGGGTCGTTGTCCTGTTGTAGCAGGAAACTGGCTCCACTCAGGCGCCGTCCACGGGGCGTGGCGTAGCAAAATGGAGCGATAGCCTTCCTTATTGAAAATCCCTTTTACCTTCTGCAGACCTGCCTCTTCAGCAGCACCAGACCATCACATGACCTCCGCCATGCTTGACAGACCAGCAGCTGTTCGCTTGTTCTGCGTCTCACAAATGTTCTTCTGTGATCCAAACACCTCAAACTTGGATTCGTCTGTTCTTTACACTTTTTCCGATCTTCCTCTGTCCGATGTCTCTGTTCTTTTGCCCTCTTCATCTCTTCCTTTTATTGGCCAGTATCAGATATGGCTTTTTGTTTGAGGACCTGTGAGGCGTCAGACTCTAGGGCACCCGGGCCTCCCGCTTCTCTTTCTGTTCTGGTTAGAGCCGTTTGTACTGTTCTCTGAAGGAGTAGTGCACACCGTTGTTGGAAATCTTCAGTGTCTTGGCCATTTCTCGCAAGAGATCTCAGAACAAGAACAGACTGTCGAGGTTTCAGAAGAAAGTTCTCGTTTTCTGGCCATTTTGAGTACAATCGAACCCACAAATGCTGCTGCTCCAGATACTCAACTAGCTCAAAGGAAGGCAGTTTCAAAGCTTCTCCAATCAACACAGCAGTTTTCAGCTGTGCTAATACAGGTGCATCAGTTAGCCTTTTAACACGATTAGCTAATAAAATGTACCATTAGGACAGAGGAGTGATGGTGACCTGCGCACCATGTACTCTGGAGATATCCCATTAAAAATCTGCCGTTTCCAGCTACAATAGTCATTTACCACAATGTTACGCCCCAAAGGTCTAGAGGCGTCCTGGATGTAACATAAACGTGTGGCTTCCCACTCTTCAAACAAGGCCAACACACAGTAAATACAATTGAGCCGTTTTATTATTTACTTTGCAGATGAGCGGTGCCCAAAGCAACAACAAAAACACTCTGAGAACTAAACCCAAAAGGTAAAGAAAAGACTAAGCTCTAAACCAGGCTTCTAATTCCAAAAACAGGAGACAATGGTGCAAACAAAAGGCTTCTCACTGCTAGTAGCTGACACCATGTAGCTACAACAAAGAAAAGGGCTACATAGCAAACAAAATGGCAAAGCCAACAAAACAAGGTTGTCATAAGACAATAATCAGAACGACTAAGGTAAACTACTTCAATGTGTTCACTTACAGTTCTGTTCTTACAATGAACACAGGCTCAGGTTGGGAATGGAAGTACCGCACTTTACAAACATTTCTGATGACCATGAGTATGAAATGATTATCGTTTTTACTACTAAGACTCGTTCCCCCTGCTCACCACCAGAGCCGATGCCTTCCGATGATTGATGAACTGCTCCTGTTCTTGGTGTACCTATCACTGGGACTGAAGGAGAAAGATCTGGAAAGAAAGATCAGTCCACCGTCAGCAGGATAATCAAAACCTGGGTACATTTATTGTACACCTCATTGGGTGCTGTTGGGATATGGATGTCTCCTGAGACAATCAGAGCCACGATGCCGAGTGTATTCGGCAAATACTCTGACACCCAAGTCCTTATTGACTGTACAGAGATGAGATGTCCGATGCCTTCATCTTTACTCTTACAGAGTGAGATGTTTTCACAGTATAAATCCCACACTACCCTGAGAGGAATGATTGGTGTGTCACCACATGGTGCTGTTACTTTTATTTCCTCACTGTATTCCGGCTCTATCAGTGACAAAGAATTGTTCATCCAATCTGGCATTTATCCCTCTTTTGGATAAAGACATGTCTGTAATGGTGGACAAGGGATTCAGAATTGACGACCGAGTGCCTTGCAAAGTTTACAGACCACCTTTTCTGAGTAAAAAGTCACAGCTGTCTCATGGCGAAGTGCTGGTCACTCAGGACATTGCACGGTTAGGGATACATGTGGAGAGGACAGTTAGGCGCATCAAAGAGAACAAACTGTTTGACACTATTATCCCTCTGTCAATTTGTGGCAGTATCAACCAGCTTTTTGCAGTTAGCCTCCTAACAAACTATCAAAACAAGCCACTGGTCAAAGCTTGGGCCAAATAACTGTGTTGACCTCACGGAGTCAGTCTCTCTGGATACTAATACACTGAATATTATTGTCTCAGATCTGCTCGCTAAACTGCTAATGGACCTCCGTCAATTCTCTTCCATTTTTCTCTCTTTATAAACAATAACAATTTCAACGAACTGGATTCTCTGATGTAGATTTGACATATGTTTTACATGTTTATGTAGCAATACAGGTTATTTTATGTTTGACTGAGTGATTTAATTTGTCAAAGTGCCAACTGTTCATTAATTGTCCTCCTCTCTGTCTCTTGTAGTAAAATGTATGAAATCAAACCATGCATACAGTAAAATATTGTATATGAAATCTGAAAACATCTGTTATAGTCACCACTGTATATGGAATGATTTAATTATTTTTGTTACAAATAAAAAAAAATTAAAAAACCCTTTTTTCTCTCCTTTGTGTTTATTGCTAAATACGCTGTATTTATATAACAATTATGGTGTAACTTTTTGATGCAAATATTGCTTCTTTGGCGATAAAGAGTTTGGCTGACCTAAAGAACATCCAACAGTGATGCATGAAACATTGAAATTGCCTGTAAGAGCCCCTCAAAAATAGTTATGGTTTCATTTCTAGATGTAAATGACAAACGTGAACTGTGAAAAAAAGAACTGTACTCCTGCTTCATACAAAGGCCCCCACCTGAATTATCCTGCATCGATCAGTAAGATCTTTTGGAGACAGACAAGTACTTCTGCATGTACACTTTAAAGTAAAACTGGTCCACCCTCTCTCTGATGACTGCTTTTACCTCTGGGTCAACCTGGATACGCTGCACCAGCATGTCTTCCTGAGCACAAATCACAGTGTCACACCATTGCAGGCCAGTGATCAACAGTTGACCCTGCACCTGCCAGAAGTAAGACTGGCTTTTACGAAGAGCCATCCTGCATTTTAAGGTATTTACAGTCCACATAGTTCTTCACATTAGGGCACTTTATCTCAACCAGTTCAAATGGTGGCTGTGCCAATGGATCAAAAATCAAGCCATCTGGCGAGGCACCAAGCCAAGGGGCATCTGGGTGGATGACGAGGCCGCAGGGTGTGTGGTTGACATTTTTCATCTGGCAGTACTCCCTTGCCACCTCAAACTCCATGTCTGCTCCTCTTCTCATCTCAGCAGTCTGCCTTGTTCCTTTGAGGATTCTTTCTGCAAGAGACTCTGCAGACTCTAACACACCTCTCTAAAACGTGAGGAGCTGATGCCACTCCTGGTCTGCTGCCTGCTCTCTTGTCGCTGCCTCAATCTTATAGGCCTTGTCCAGTGTAACATTCAAGCTTTTAAAGTGAAAGTGCTCCTCTTCAGTGCACACATGCACACAGTCTGTTTGGGGCAAGCCCGTACTCCCCAATAGGCAGCGGTGGGTAAGGTGGAGGATCCTGGTGCATCTTGACTGACTTTGTGGGCAATACAGGCTGCTGGTATGAGAGCACACTCCCCCTTTGTGCTAAGCCAAAAGCTGTCTCAACGAGGGTCTTCTCGTCACTGATTCCCATAGTTGCTGCTAGAGGTTTTTCAATAATGCTAAAGTCTTTGAACGTGTCTTCCATCAGTAGCAAAGAGAGGTCTAGTGGGTCCCCAACCAAGCCCTTGTAGAGTGTACTCCTGTGAAAGAATGTATTAGTGTAATTAGTCTATTTGCAGGTTAGTGGCACCTATGGAATATTTCTTTTATTTATGTGTGTGTGTGTGTGTGTGTGTGTGTGTGTGTGTGTGTGTGTGTGTGTGTGTGTGTGTGTGCATATGGAGACTGTATGATGCAGTAATTGCAATAGCATCTCACTACCTCACCTGACTCCTCCTTCCGTGAGTCGGTTCAGTCTTGGTTTGCTGATGACCGTTCTGTTTATTGGCCCAGGTTTCACTCCCTGACCAAAAAAAGGACAAACAACATACAATCTTAACAATAGGAGACAAAATTTTAATTATTGTCGCTTTACAATAATTACAAATACACATAACATAGAAACGATATATAAACGGTGAAGGATGACATAGTAGAAGAGGTACGGTACATATTAGGCCTAGAAATTGTGTCCAAACAGTTACCGCGGTTCTGGGCTTGTGCCATTGCTGCTCTGTCTCAGTGCAGGTGTGGACAGGTGGCACAACCTGCACATTCACACAGCAAAGCAACGGTGTGGTTACACATTGCAGTGCCAGCTACACATGAGCACCGATTTGATGTGAGGATGACAGGGTCCGAATCCCGAAGCACTATCTGCACAAAAGTATATGGAGAATTTTTTTACAAACATTGACACAGATGTGAGTGTGGTTGAGTTTTAATGTATCATATCTGAGCAGTGGTTCAAAACAGACGCCACTGATTTGAGTAACAGTCTAGTTAGGTCGCTGGGGCAAGTTTGGCAACGACATTAATACAACAAACACAATAACAGAATTTGTTTATGCTGTAATGGAGGGATTTTTATAGGACGTATTATGAATAAGATGGAAAGATGGCACTCAAGAATCAAGGATGTCTAATCAGAGTTACCCCGGTAACCTCACTATACACATTTTAACAAGTAGACAAAAAACGACATTGAACTTGGAACAACTGTGCATGCGTTTACCAAGCGTCTCAAGACTAAAGCAGCTCCTGCAAGTCTGTCCATGGTGATTAGACAGTCAAGGGGACCCGCTCATGATCACTGAGTAATCCACTCTTACTTACTCCTACCCTGAGAGGCTTGATAAATACTGTCCCTGAACTGGAACATATTGAGAACCCGAACAGAACAACCGACCATCCCTAACGTTACTCTCAGGCTGTGGCTTCTCGTTTTTCCTCATAGATCTGTGACTGGCTGCCCTGATGCTGACAGCACCAGTCAGTCTGTCTTTGTCTGATACTGGTGAAAATAAAGTGCAAACGTGATTATGTAGGTAACATAACATAAGCTATCGCTAGCAGATAAAAACCTTCATAGTCAAATATGTATGAGGAGGCGTAAATCAAGCTTAAATCCCTCGTCCACTTTGGTGGCAGGAGTTTTAGATGTCAACCTGCATATGCGATGGACATCAGATATGCTCATTTTGGGTAATTCCTGAAGGCATCTAGAGTAAAACAGTGCCATATCCAACGTACAGCAGACCTGAAGCGGATGTGGTGAGACCTGTTTCGCAGAATGCGGAAGTAAGTTGCGCATATAGCCTGTTACTGTAATATAAGTAATGTAATATAGTTTGACTTCCATTCACTGAGCCTCCGCTGAAAACCTTTGAAAACCCCTGCTCTGGTGTATTGTTCCCCCTAGTGGAGCAAAATGCAACTACACCTCTAAATACCACATATGGTTTGAGTAGCACTATGGGTTACAAATACTCTTTAGTATATGTGCTGCCAGAGTGAGAAAAGCAGGGTAATTGTAAATGGTCAGATTTTATTAATGGGTTATGGTTTGTGATTTCCCTGCATTCAACAATTTACAAGCACTGAAGCATAAAGTCAGGTGTTGTGACTGATGTTTGATGTTGTGTGTTCTGCAGTCAGACTTCAGCAGCGCCCTCACTCCACAGACTGGTCCCAGGCTGACACCTGCTGGTGAGTGTGGGAAACTGCAATGGCAGTTTTTAAATAAAAACAGCAGGAAGTAATGAAACAGGAAGGAACAAGCACAGTTAAAGCAAAGGGAAATAAAAACAGTCCTTTACATGTGTATATCTGTAGTATCTTGACTTTGAAATACTGTGTTTACAGAAATAACACTAGTAGAGTACTACTAGAGTTTAGCTGGTAGGCACAGCTGAGTCCATCTGAGGACAGGGAGCTTCTGTAATACCATCACAGAGAAATCCACGTCCTCCGAGCGAGACTCCATTTTCCAAACCCAACGTGTGCGACCCACCGTGATCCTGAGCTCAGAAAGCTTCTGCTTCCGGTCTCTGCACGAACACTGAGGAGCTGCTCGTTGCTGTGATGAAAGAAGTCGTCACATGATGCAGCCCGTGTGTCCCTCTCTGCCTCCCTCCCCCACCCGGCAGCCGCTGAAGGTTTCCGGGGGAGGGAAAAGGTCTTTTGTTATCTCTCCTTCAGCGCACCAATCCTGGCTGCCTGACGTAAAGGCTCTTTGCATAGATTTCCCATCAGCCCCGTGAGCTCCTCAGCAGGGCAGACCGGAACAAAGCGGAGTCAAACTAGGTCAGATTGGGTCTTGTTGGGTCACTGTAGGTACAGAGATCACAGTGAAGCACCCAGACCTCTGCTTACTTGTTTTTTTGTCCATACTACAGCCTTTTAGAGGCAGTTTTTCCCCTCCAGTCTCTGTATACACTGCCACCCTGACTCTGACGGGTCCCCGGAGAGACGCCTATATATAGCAAACAGCGACAAGGGTTAGTTGTGTTACTCCGGTAGCACATATACTAAAATTGGAACGATACAGAGAAGATTAGCATGGCCCCTGCGCAAGGATGACACGCAAATTCGTGAAGCGTTCCTCATTTTCTACAAAGAACATGATTTTTATGACTTATGAAAATAAAATGGCGGAGCAGGTTCTTTCTCTTTAGAAAAGCGCAAAAAAAACAGCTAAAATATGGACTTTTGTAGCTTTACTGTGCTCAAGTGTGGCTCTAAAGCCTTTCTGTTGACTCTGTGGCAGAGAACAGATCCAGTTGCAGGACTCTGTCTGTAAGGAGGAAGGAACACACAGTAGCCCGATGCAAGTTCCACATAGAGATATAAATTCATTAGAAATAATATAAAGTTCAATGTGAAGTGTTGGCAGAGATAAAGTCATTTCTTAAGTCTGAAACTTCCCATAAACTTTGAATTTTGATCAACTCTCATCAGCAATGTCGTCTAGAAAACATCCTGCAATGTTACATGAGCAGAATTCAAAGCCTCTCGGGGCGCCACAGACATTAGCGCGGCCCCCCCGACTAAAGTAAGAACTAATGAATTGGAATGATACAGAGAAGATTGGCGGGGCCCCTCTGACCGACTAAGTTAGAACTAATAAATTGGAACGATAAGGAAAAGATTGGCGGGGCCCCTCTGACTGACTAAAGTTAGAACTAATAAATTGGAACGATAAGGAAAAGATTGGCGGGGCCCCTCTGACCGACTAAAGTAAGAACTAATAAATTGGAACGATAAGGAAAAGATTGGCGGGGCCCCTCTGACTGACTAAAGTTAGAACTAATAAATTGGAACGATAAGGAAAAGATTGGCGGGGCCCCTCTGACTGACTAAAGTTAGAACTAATAAATTGGAACGATAAGGAAAAGATTGGCGGGGCCCCTCTGACCGACTAAAGTTAGAAGTAATAAATTGGAACGATAAGGAAAAGATTGGCGGGGCCCCTCTGACTGACTAAAGTTAGAACTAATAAATTGGAACGATAAGGAAAAGATTGGCGGGGCCCCTCTGACCGACTAAAGTTAGAAGTAATAAATTGGAACGATACAGAGAAGAAATGCTGAGAAGGTAAAGTAAAAAGCTGAGAAGGTAAGGTAAAAAGGAGTAAATGCTAAGAAGGTAAAGTAAAAAGCTGAGAAGGTAAGGTAAAAAGGAGTAAATGCTAAGAAGGTAAAGTAAAAAGCTGAGAAGGTAAAAAGGAGTAAATGCTAAGAAGGTAAAGTAAAAAGCTGAGAAGGTAAAGTAAAAAGTTGAGAAGGTAAGGTAAAAAGGAGTAAATGCTAAGAAGGTAAAGTAAAAAGCTGAGAAGGTAAAGTAAAAAGTTGAGAAGGTAAGGTAAAAAGGAGTAAATGCTAAGAAGGTAAAGTAAAAAGCTGAGAAGGTAAAGTAAAAAGTTGAGAAGGTAAGGTAAAAAGGAGTAAATGCTAAGAAGGTAAAGTAAAAAGCTGAGAAGGTAAAGTAAAAAGTTGAGAAGGTAAGGTAAAAAGGAGTAAATGCTAAGAAGGTAAAGTAAAAAGCTGAGAAGGTAAAGTAAAAAGTTGAGAAGGTAAGGTAAAAAGGAGTAAATGCTAAGAAGGTAAAGTAAAAAGCTGAGAAGGTAAAGTAAAAAGTTGAGAAGGTAAGGTAAAAAGGAGTAAATGCTAAGAAGGTAAAGTAAAAAGCTGAGAAGGTAAAGTAAAAAGTTGAGAAGGTAAGGTAAAAAGGAGTAAATGCTAAGAAGGTAAAGTAAAAAGCTGAGAAGGTAAAGTAAAAAGTTGAGAAGGTAAGGTAAAAAGGAGTAAATGCTAAGAAGGTAAAGTAAAAAGCTGAGAAGGTAAAGTAAAAAGTTGAGAAGGTAAGGTAAAAAGGAGTAAATGCTAAGAAGGTAAAGTAAAAAGCTGAGAAGGTAAAGTAAAAAGTTGAGAAGGTAAGGTAAAAAGGAGTAAATGCTAAGAAGGTAAAGTAAAAAGCTGAGAAGGTAAAGTAAAAAGTTGAGAAGGTAAGGTAAAAAGGAGTAAATGCTAAGAAGGTAAAGTAAAAAGCTGAGAAGGTAAAGTAAAAAGGAGTAAATGCTAAGAAGGTAAAGTAAAAAGGAGTAAATGCTGAGAAGGTAAAGTAAAAAGGAGTAAATGCTAAGAAGGTAAAGTAAAAAGGACTAAATGCTAAGAAGGTAAAGTAAAAAGCTGAGAAGGTAAAGTAAAAAGGACTAAATGCTAAGAAGGTAAAGTAAAAAGGAGTAAATGCTGAGAAGGTAAAGTAAAAAGGAGTAAATGCTAAGAAGGTAAAGTAAAAAGGACTAAATGCTAAGAAGGTAAAGTAAAAAGCTGAGAAGGTAAAGTAAAAAGGACTAAATGCTAAGAAGGTAAAGTAAAAAGGACTAAATGCTAAGAAGGTAAAGTAAAAAGGAGTAAATGCTGAGAAGGTAAAGTAAAAAGGAGTAAATGCTGAGAAGGTAAAGTAAAAAGGAGTAAATGCTAAGAAGGTAAGGTAAAAAAGAGTAAATGCTAAGAAGGTAAAGTAAAAAGGAGTAAATGCTGAGAAGGTAAAGTAAAAAGGAGTAAATGCTAAGAAGGTAAAGTAAAAAGGAGTAAATGCTGAGAAGGTAAAGTAAAAAGGACTAAATGCTAAGAAGGTAAAGTAAAAAGGAGTAAATGCTAAGAAGGTAAGTTAAAAAAGAGTAAATGCTAAGAAGGTAAAGTAAAAAGGAGTAAATGCTGAGAAGGTAAAGTAAAAAGGACTAAATGCTGAGAAGGTAAAGTAAAAAGGACTAAATGCTAAGAAGGTAAAGTAAAAAGGACTAAATGCTAAGAAGGTAAAGTAAAAAGGAGTAAATGCTAAGAAGGTAAAGTAAAAAGGAGTAAATGCTGAGAAGGTAAAGTAAAAAGGAGTAAATGCTAAGAAGGTAAGGTAAAAAAGAGTAAATGCTAAGAAGGTAAAGTAAAAAGGAGTAAATGCTGAGAAGTTAAAGTAAAAAGCTAAGAAGGTAAGGTAAAAAGGAGTAAATGCCATCTCCTCAGACTGACGCCTCCAGCTGGGCTCCAGCAGCAGCAGCTCCGATTGTGTCGACCAAATGTGCTGAAATAGCACAAGATATCCTTTCTGTTGTGTTAACCTCAGTGAGATCATGTGTGCTTAAACATAGTTACAGATAGATGCCTGTATAACCTGCTATCAGTTGTCAAAGCGTTTTTTTCCAGTCGCCGAGAGTTGAAAAATGTTCAACTTTGGGAAAAACGCTGCACTCGTCACTGTCAACTTTTACCAAGCCGTCCAATCACAGTGCAGGAGGGGCGGGACAAACACCACACCGTTTTCAGATGGTAAAAAATGCTTTGGTGGGCACGGGCCCTTAGTCTTTGGAGCGCCCCAGCTTTGTGGCAAAATTTCAGCGAAAGGTACTGGTTGGTATGAATGGAGACTCAGCCCCTCCTCATTTGCATAAAGCAGAAATACATAACCATTGTGGAAATAAATAGGGTAGAAATGCAAAGGAAAAAGAAAAATACAAACATATTATTTTAAAAAGAAGTAATTAATAAATAAAGTTGAAGATTATAACAGAGAATAAATAAATAAATTATTACAAAGGCGACTAAATAAAGAAGCTGATTAAAAGAGATATATACATTTATGTCTCCTTGTATAATTGAATTGCTGCCTACATTTATTTATTTATCTACTTTATATTTTGTGCATTTATTCGGATGCTTATTTATTTATTTCTCTATTTATTTCTGAATTTGCCAGGATCAGTCCTCCATAGCTACGGGGGTGCATCAGTGCCTACGGCATGGGTGAGCTGTATGTGTGTGAAGGTATTATAAAACACGTGAAGGTTTATAATTGTTATAGTCACGTTATAATTAGTATACATATACATTATATTCCATTTCAAAACCAATTGCATGAACCTCCGAGTTCTGTTTAAAAACGTTTTAAAAACTGTTTTAAAAGAAAATCAGTGACAGTCATCAGTATTTTATTGCTCTCAGTAGAAGCAGCAGTCTGTGTTTCTGTCTGAAAGGATCTTCATTCTGCAGAACTGAACTGACCCCTAACAGGGGGCGGGGCCACTGAGAGGAGATGGAACAAATCCGCTTCTCCTATTGGCTGTCAAAAGTTTGATTCTCAAAATCGGAACAATTGGAATGAAAGGAGCCATTTGATTGGCTGTGCTCAGTACAAACACTGGAGAGGGGCGGGACATCGCCGTGGACCACGTGTCCGCTGCAGAAGGTCGGCGGTTCGATCCCCGGCCGGGGCAGAGCAGCAGGCAGGTGAACAGACTCAGTAAGTGACGCAGCAGGCAGATGAAGGTGAACGCTGTTTAATACAGAGCTGCTATCAGGCTGCAGATCAGCCAGACCGAACACATCCAAACGTTTCTGAGCAGAAAATGTTCAGCGGTGACGTCGTTCCATCTCCTCTGTGCCTTTAAGTCCACGCATGAAGACACAGTCAGAGAATCAATCACTAGTGATCTTAAATCCACGCACAGGTTGGAATGCAGCCTTTTGATTCACTGCTTTAGGGCTGCAGCAAACAATAAAGATTCATCTGTGGATCATTAACCAATTAGTTTGTTTGCTCTGTAAAAGGTCTGAAAAGTGTCGATCAGAGAGGTCGTTCTCAAATCTATATTCAGTCACAGAAAAGAAACTAGAAAACATTCATGTAAAGAAGCCAGAATCAGAGAATTTGGACATTTATTCTCTTCTAGTTTCAGATGAATTTAACCGCCGCAGCTCCTGCGTAATGACAGAACTAGAACCAGACTGCATGCTGGGATGAGACGAGGAGCTGGAAGCCAAAACTAACTGCAAACACTTGTGATCAGGCCGAAATCTCAGCACGATATCGATCACGCTGCTCAGAAGATTATTGGTGCCCATCTCCAAGAACTTTTATAACCCTGAGGGGGAATTCTTTGCTACAACTGCTCAGTTTGCATCTCAAGATATTACGGAACAGAAATAATAGAAAGAAGGTGTGATGATAAATAGTACTAGTGAATTAAATACTAACAGTACTAACAGGTACTGGTACATACAATCCTTAAATCCTACAGTATTGAGAGTATTGAAGCAGTAAGATTGCACATGTCAGGTATTGAACCAGTAACTGACAGAGTTTGACTCTCTGACGGAGGACTTCCTGTGTGCCTGCAGAGCGCAAAGGATATTAAAGGACAGTACCCACCCCGCTGCATTCTGGGAAGAGATCTACGACCGCTTTTACATTAATGTATATTGTCTGTGACGTAGCAGAGGGGCGTTACAAATCAGCCCTATACCTTCAAATCCACACGGTAACTTCAGCAAACGACGCAGACAGGAAGTACCAGCATCTGATTTTATTACAAAACAAACATCATGTCACATAATAATAATAATAACAACAACAACTGCAGTAAACACGCAGCGTCCTGTCCGTCAGGAGGGGGGAGGGGTCATCCTGCAGAGCTGTCACTCAGCCTGCTGCCGCTGACTTCCTTCCACTGGAGAAGCTGATTGGACAAACTCTCCACCTCCGCCACCTGAGCCAGTAACTGGGCGAGAGAGGTGTCCTGATACAGAGAGAGAGAGAGAGACGATCAGGTGAAAAAGGTTTTACACGCTGAGAATAAAAACGTCCACACGAGACAGAAAGACAAACGTTGATGTTTCCTGGCAGCATGACGGCGCGTTATATTGGTCTACAGTGAGGTCATGTGACTGACCAGCTGAGCGAGGCGGTCTCCGGCGGCGGGACGGCTGCGGACCGAGCTCAGCTTCTCCTCCAGAGTCTCTATGAAGTCCAGCAGCATCTTCACAGCGTCCAGCACAAACCTGAAACACCACAAACTCAAACATTACAAACTGGGGACGTACTGGTGTTCTGTCTGTCCAGTTTATTATCCGGGCCCTGGACCCAGTCTGGCTCTGATCCAGGACCAGCCAGAACCATAGACGCCTCTCCAGAAGCCGAGCAGCAGGTAGAACTCTGCGTCCAGTAGTTGGTTTAACTGGAGTTGCTGTGCGTTGGCAGAGCACTGAGGAAATCTGGAATCAACTTCAGTGTTTTAGGGACTCTGTGGCCTGATTAAGACGTGAAGGTGCAGCTGCTTATCGGGTCCACTGTAATAAAAACAACACCTGTGCAGGTCAGCCTGGACGGGCAGGTTGGCGCGGCCCAGCGGTCTCATCAGCCTCTGCCTCAGGCCGGTCTGCTCCTTCAGCAGGTCCTGCAGGTGGCCGCAGAACATCTGCATCATCTGGAAACGCCGAGCTGCAGGAGAGAAGAGGAGCCAACATCAACGTCTGACCAGAATCTGACCAGGTGTCGTGTTCAGACCCGAACCGGCAGCACGTGACTTCCTGTCTGAGAGCCCACTGCTTCCTGTCGGTAAATCTGTTCAATGATTTACCGACAGGTTAGACAGGCAGAGTTTGGGTCAGCAGGACGCCGTCTGTGGGCCTGAGTCAGAATACAGGGTGATGAAGGAACATGTGACCCGGTGCAGCAGCGGGTGAGGAGATACGATCACCGCTGGTTCGAGTCTGAACAAGAAGAAACATCAGAGGAGACCGTCAGATCGCTCTCTCAGCTTCACGTCTGCAACAGAAGCGCTCACCGAGGTAGAATCCGTGCGCGACGTCGGCGCTCTCCTTCTCCTGCCTCAGCAGCTCCAGCTGCAGCTGCAGCTGCAACAGAGACACCAGACACGTCTTTAATAAGAGGAGACGCTTCAGAGCGACCTGCAGACCAACTGAAGTCTGTGTGAACAGCTGATCTTTGTGGTGACGTCATCGTACTGATGTCAGTGTCATAGTGTCCGACGTCGTGAAGGAGCAGCGTCGCTCTTACAGACCAGATAAAGACTCAGTAAGAAATATTTCACCTTTTATCTTAGATTATATTAAACCTCACGCTGAAGTGGATTTAGATTAGAGACGTCACGAGAACTTTGGTACCAAACTCTCGTGTTGCTCAGTACCGTCAGTCAGGATCGCTCATTTCCTGTTTCACATTTCACCTGTGTTTTCTTGACAAAACGTGGTTTGGAGACCGGCGTCGGGGGACTCAGCCGCTGTCAGCTACTGTAGTGTGCGACCCCTCTGTCACCGATCAGTCACGCAGTGTGAACGCCACGACGACTTCAAGACTCCCGTCACAAGACGGCGAGTTGTGTGGTGTGAACGGCACGCTGGAAGTCCTGTAGTCTGCACGAGCCTTTAGTTTTAGTGATTAGTGGCCTGTTTCGATCCAATAACAGATCATTTCTTCACATTTTTGTTAAATAAAAAAGTTCATTTTACACACCTGACAGTAAGAAAGTCTGAGATGTCAGTGCAGCAAGATTTATAATTTAACACCGTAACTCTGACCTAAGCAAATCGAACTGACAACAAACGACAGCTGTGACTCTTTTTAAATAAAGTATGGCTTCCATAGAACATAAATTCAAAATAAAGTATTAAACAAAACAAAGCGTACATCCCTCAGGCTCCGCCCACATGGAGCAACATGACGTCATGAGCAGGGGCTTAAAGCGCCGTTTGGTTCTTATCAGCTAAATTATCGGCCAAAAGTTCATTTTCCGATTCTGATAATGAAAATATGGCCGATAATTTAACGGACTGACGATCATCGTGCATCTCTAGTTCGTTTGGCGGCGGTCAGCTTCAGCAGCTCCGTGTCAGAGCCCGGATTTCTCCCAGTTCTGTTCTGACGTTTCACAGTTTGATCACCTGAAAATCACCAGAGACGACGATGCAGCATTTCAAACATCGATACCTGTTTTGTTTTTCCTGGACATCCTCTCTCTCTCTCTCAGCTCTTATTGTTCATGATGTTTAAAAATGTCAAAGTGCATGATGGGATTCATTGTTTTGTTTTGTTACCGTGGTTTCAAGTTTTACTGGAGTCGGAATCAACTACTAAATTTCCCTACTTTAGATTTTATGTTCCTTTGTGCAGACGGATCCAGGAGTTTAAACCCGGTCCGGCTTCAGCAGGTGAGTCAGACCTGAGACACGGCACCTCTGGAGACACAGCTCAGTACTTCAAGGCCTGGAAAAACAGACTCGTCCCAGACCTGGACACAGGAAGTGACATCACACTGAAGTGTACCTCGTGCAACTGTCTGCGCGTTCTGGTTCGCTGTTCAGCCTCGTGCAGGTGAGAAGAGAAGGCGGGGCTCAGCCTGGAGGAGGCGGCGTCTACTTCCTCCTGAGGACAGAACACTTTGTTAGGAGAACATCTGGTTCCCAGAACTCCTGAGACCTCTGACCTCACGTCTTTATGTGCCGACACACCTGGACCCTGTTCTGACCTCACGTCTCTATGTGCCGACACACCTGGACCCTGTTCTGACCTCACGTCTTTATGTGCCGACACACCTGGACCCTGTTCTGACCTCACGTCTCTATGTGCCGACACACCTGGACCCTGTTCTGACCTCACGTCTTTATGTGCCGACACACCTGGACCCTGTTCTGACCTCACGTCTCTATGTGCCGACACACCTGGACCCTGTTCTGACCTCACGTCTCTATGTGCCGACACACCTGGACCCTGTTCTGACCTCACGTCTCTATGTGCCGACACACCTGGACCCTGTTCTGACCTCACGTCTTTATGTGCCGACACACCTGGACCCTGTTCTGACCTCACGTCTCTATGTGCCGACACACCTGGACCCTGTTCTGACCTCACGTCTTTATGTGCCGACACACCTGGACCCTGTTCTGACCTCACGTCTCTATGTGCCGACACACCTGGACCCTGTTCTGACCTCACGTCTTTATGTGCCGACACACCTGGACCCTGTTCTGACCTCACGTCTCTATGTGCCGACACACCTGGACCCTGTTCTGACCTCACGTCTTTATGTGCCGACACACCTGGACCCTGTTCTGACCTCACGTCTCTATGTGCCGACACACCTGGACCCTGTTCTGACCTCACGTCTTTATGTGCCGACACACCTGGACCCTGTTCTGACCTCACGTCTCTATGTGCCGACACACCTGGACCCTGTTCTGACCTCACGTC
>NC_060169.1:567978-575686 GCF_021292245.1 Micropterus dolomieu | reverse complement strand
GGGGGTGTAACTGATGTACTTAAAGCCTTGAGCATCACCGTATCTATATCAAAAATATCTTTGCATCTCGATGGTCTGAGTGATTTAATGGTCTGTGATACTTCTAGTTCTGTGATATTAAATACGTTGAAAACTGATTGACTTATGTCTATTGGCGGAGTAAATACGTTCTCAGGTGTAAAACAGCTTGCTATGCCACAGAATCAATAAAATGATGATTAAAAGCCTCTGCTACCTCTAGAGTATTGTTTGTCAGCCGGTCATTTACTTTAATTTCTACAGTTTTTTGTTCATTGGGTTGATCACCTGTCATTTGTCTTAGCTGGCTCCATATTACTTTAGGATTTCCATTAGATTTCTCAATCTTAGGGCAGACCAACTGGCTGGCGTGTTCGTACTGTGAGGTACAACGATCCGGCAGGGAATGGAAGGTTGGCCGGTCTCTTAAAGGTGTGTTGATTGCAGCTGGAGGCCCTGATGTGCTGATTGCGGATGTGCTTCAGGTGGGAAAACCTGGAGCTCAGACCACCACGCCCACCAGCAGCCTCAGAGCAACAGGCAGGCCAGGGTCACGACCGGGGGTTTCTTGAGCATTGCTTCCTAACTTTGTAAAACAAAATGCTATCCTGGCAAAATGTTCAGCGCACTGCTGACGCATCGCATAGTACGCACGTAATTGAATCGACCAGGCCCCTTGTCACCGACACCTGATCCAGCTGTTTTAGTCAGTATAAGGCCAATATCCGGTTTAGTATCAGACCTCTGCACCTAGTTTCAAACAGTGAAATTTAAGTCCAGTAGAGGAAAATATTTTAATGATTTAAAACACTAACGGGAAAGCTTCTGGCATCAAAGAACAAGAGCTTCACCAGCGAGTCAGTGAGGACAGGGACATGCATCTGAGGAAACACAGATCATTTTCTGCCCAGTAACCTCGTCGGGTGTAAGCAACAAGTTCAGGCCCCTTCAGGCATGCAGCCTGGAAAGAAATGCAGGGAATCAATCATTTAAAGTAGATGTGGTTGGTTGAGAGAAAGTTCTACCACCAAACACACTAAATCACAGCCCTTCATCTCGCAGTCACTCCTGGATCCATCAAGCATCATAAAATGATGATGTACTATATCCTGTGTGTCGTCCGGAGGGGATTCAGCTTTCAGCCAGCGGACTTTTATCATTGCAGTGTGGCGGTCTCTGCCAGGAACGCCGCGCTCAGTTTGGTTTCAGAAATCTTTCCAGCCCTCAGACTCCAAGAGATTATACTCTTACAGGGGCTCATCACTCAAATTAAAAATTAATGTTGCTCCAGTGTTGGATGTCAGTGCACTGAATATTGATGAATATGAACAACTCTGAGCCAGGAGCCAGATCAGACTCAAACCTGGGTGGAGTTAACGGTAAACACATCCTTTAAGGCTGATGAAAAGCTCTGAATTACTATCCTCGTTAGATTTGGTATTATCATTATAATTACAAAGCAATGCATTTGTAATTCTTCATTCTTTGCATTTAAATAGGATGAATAATTAACCAGTTTTTAGCTTAAAAAGGCATTATATTGTTATTTTGCTTAAGTGTCTGTTTTCCTTTTATTTATTTCAATTACACGGAACGATGAACACGGACTGAATGGTTGCATTACAAACCTTTCCAACCTCCCTGGTACTGGTTCTTCTCTGGAAAAGGTTTACAGTCATTTCACATTCAAATTATGGACATTAAAAAGACTCATTTTGGAAATAAGGTTTGTTCTGTTCATACGCTTAAGTTATCAAAGCGTTACTGAAGCTAACATCAAAAAGCTTCCATGTGTAGATGATGTGATGAAAGGACCTGGGGCCTCATGTATAAACACACAAAAAGGTTATGTACGCTGGTTTGCACGCAGACGTGGGATGTATAAAAATGATGTGAGAATGTGCAAACTCTTGAGCTGCCGTGAGGCTGTGCGGACTCTCCGCAAACTTTTGTCTGGCTCTTTTAGTAAACTCCAAAGTGCCAAAACTCACCAAATGTTTCAAAATAGTGTTTCCACTCCTGTAACCGTTCATAGTCAACGCAAATAATTATGTGCGTTAATACACAATAAAGTTTGTTCATGTGGTTTAACATCAAAATAAAAGGAGGAAAAGATCATAATGCCTCTCACATATTTAATTTCACTTCATTTCACACGTTATCACTTGCTGCTTTTTAACTTCCACCTCAAAAGCACCTCGATTTCTGTATCAGAAAAACTCTTGTCCTCTTTTTTGACCTCCACTTAGGCACGTTTTCTTTATTTCAGCCAGTATGAGTCTCTGAGCCTGTTGCATTGATTCTTATTGTAACACTAACGCCACTCCGTCATTTTGCATTTGTTGCTGATCAAAGAGTTCAAACCATCAGGTGAAATATTTCCTCTCTCCTCCGCTTCAGTGATCAGCACCTCGATCTCACACTCAGTCTGGTTTCTCTTTTTCACGTGTTTTGCGGCAGGATCGGTCGTTGTTATTTGGACCTTAGGAGGTGACGCTGGCGTATTTATGGTCATTTGCATAGTAATTAATGGGAGGAGCCAAGGCCGAGTATGTGGCTCGTGAATGGGATGTATAAAGGAAAGGTGCGCGGGACATCTGTGTACTGACACACCCTGGAGAATACTTTATCATCCAGATGTGTGGACTTGAGTCACATGACTTGGACTCGAGTCAGACTCCAGTCACAAATGAAGACTTTAGATAAAATCAAAAAAGACTTGCAACTCGACTTTGACTTTAAAACCAATGACTTGTGACTTCACTTGGACATTTGACTGACTTGACACCCTCCCCATGTCCAAATATAAATTATGATAACATTTCATTAAATTCACTGAATTAAATGATATTTTTGTGTAACTGCACCTCTGCCTTGTTTCTGGACAGGTTAGTGTTTTATTCAGTAATGAGTTGTTTTTTTTAACTCTTGTTAAAAATACGAAATGGTATTTAATTTGGTGAAGAGAATATTATGGCTTGTTCAGGACTCTAAACTCAAAGTGTAGGACATTAGAAACTTCACTTGGGACTTGCTTCTCTCGACTTGGGAGTTGAGTGCTAAAACAATGACTTGGACCCACCTCTGTTTTCATCACAGCAGCAAGGTGAGAAAATAACCCACTGAAGGTTATTTTTAAGCTATTTTATAAGTTATTTTTAGCTTTTTGGTTGTTTCAGCACAGTGAACGTAGCCCTAAAATCAGAACTTGCAGAGTGATAATTGGAAAATGATCCCATGAAATCCTTCATTATCTGTAGCGACTTGGATTTGATTCTGTATGAATGGTCACAAACGCTATTACTCAGAATATGTCGTGAGACTTTTTTTACAAGATAGATAAGGTCTCTCCGTCTGAATCAGTAGCCTATTTGTGTCACACTCAAGTCTGTTGACAAGTGGATAAGCTGATGTGCTGAACGTTAAGGGAACAAAAATACCACATGAATGCGTGGTTTGGTTGGCGTTTTTCTCTTGCTTATATCCTGTTCAGTTTCTCCTTTCAAATCAGTGTTCTGCTGCTTACTTTGCATTAAGACACTGAGCCAACCAGATTACTTGTGTACGATGACAAGCAGTTTCAGAACAAAGTTTTGAAATATCTTTGACAGATGCCGAGTTAGTTATCTGACGTGCCTTTCTTTCTTTCTTTCTTTCTTTTGAAGGACGTTTTTGTTTTTCAGATCAGACATTTCAAAATGACAGTTATTGTATCTGTTCTGCTGCCTTTGGGGTTTTCAGTCACCATCATCATCCAGGTTTTCTGTTCTTTCTCTTTTTAAAAATATGGCTTATGTTCAAACAAAAATGTTGTTGCCAACTTCAATTATCCTGCCTGCATGCTCATTATCAGCAGCATGCTGTCTCATATCTAATAGGTTTCTCACATTTTGGGCATTCCCTGTCAACAGGACATTACTTTTCTCGCCTGTTTTAATCTACACTTTGAATTTTCATTAAAACGTGTTGGACACAGACATGAAAAGAGGGATCAGATGTGACAAAGGACCTAAATCCTGGCTGTTGCAATTACCTGTTATTCACATTGGCCCAGCGATGATGCAGGAACCAAACACGTCCTCATACCTAACCAACAAAGTAGGTTGATTATCAAGAGTCCCAAAATGACAGTGCTTCCCGTATCAGTCCAAAGACAGGTGTACTAGTATGTTATGTAAGTATGTTGTGTAAGTTACGTGACCGAAGCCCGGTTCATACTTCTGCCATACCCTTTGCATGGCTGCGTACCACACGCAGAAGCATACCCCGTAGCCTGACAAGCACCTCCCCAAAAATGTAACTACACGTCAGGGCGGCACAGAGCACGAGAACTTTGATTGATCGGCTTAGAAGCGTCGCCTTTCCTCCAAGTCCCCAGGAACTGCTGGAAGCTAAATTTACTAGTGTCCAAACCAGAGGCTATAAAACGATGGATAAATTCTTCTGAGCATCACAACCCCCGCAAAATGACTCAGGATGGATCTGAATTTGATCCAGTCGATCGATAACATTTGGAAAAGCTAGAAGAGCTGTGCGATTATCATTTTAGGGCTAAACCGGAAGTTAGGCGGCTCGGCTGGCGGACGTGAACACAGTAGAACATGTATATAACGCACAGGTATAAATGCTCGCGACAGCAATGCTGCGTAGCCTGTACGTAGGCTATACTGCAGACTCAGTGCAGAAGGAAATCAGGCTGAAAACGTGAAACAGTCATAGTTTGGACAGGTTCAGGCAACAAGACTACTTTAGGACCAGATCGTGGTTTGGGTTCAGTTAGGTTCATTATGTAAATCATCTACAGAATGTTATTTAACTTAAACCATGTCAGCTTTGACTTTCTTTCCCACCTCAGTCTCCAGAGTGCTTGCTGTCCTGAGTTTACAGTATCATCCATCCACCCCACCACCTCCTTACACGGACTTTGTTGCTCTTTATACTATGTAACTTGATTTCCTCTGCCACTAGAGGAACAAAAACTTAAATATGAGTTGTGATAAGCTGCTGCTTTTCTGGTGAAGACGGGCTGAGGGAACCCCATATAAACCGTTTTTAAAACTTTAATAAACGGCATTGCTAAATGATAATATTTAGAGAGGAGGTTGCATAAGTTTCTGTACTAAGCCGTCTGCTTTTAAAGAAAACAACCCTGTAATTATCCAGAAAGCAATAGAGGGGGCTTATTAATGAATCACTCACATAGACAGTCACTGGCAGTACACCAAACATTGGAAACTCACTATTTTCAGACAGTTGATGGAGCTTTGTTCTAGCAAGCTGACATTGTCATTAGATACACAGTGTTTTGTTTTAACTCGTGTGAACCCGTTTGGTATTTAGTGACTGTGATGAGTCACTGTGAACCGGACTGAGCCGTAGCGTGAGGCGGTTTGCAGTGTGATGAAGTGTTATTTCAGTGTTTGACCTGCTCAGACCTGCTTAGAACATTTTCATCTTTCTGAACGGCCGCTGCAGACTTCATGTTCAGAAAAGTGCCAAGTCTTTCCGTGGATGATAAGCTGTAGAGCAGATTGTTTTTCATTTTCATTCCAACTGTGGCTGTGGTTTCAATAATGGACATCTGCTAAAGAACAGTTGGTACTTCGTGATGCGAGGTTTGTCCTTCCACCCTTTTGGAGCCAAACTGAAAATACCACTTCTTTTGATGAGCAGCTTTTTGGTTTCAAAAATATAGTTGAAATCGGACTGGCCTATTGAGTCTGGCCAGCCTCACCAGATGTCCAGATGAAAACCAAAACATTATGTGTTAAGGAATATTCAGGGGACAGGCGTAGATGTAGTTTCTGCTTAACTGACATTGTTACAGCCAATCAGTGGCAGACCTGTGTGCGAGCATTTTTATCTACTCCCCAAATGCCTTTGTTAGACCGATCAACTTTTTCAGTCCCAATACCGATACCTAGGCTTTGGGTAAGTACCGATCCGATAGCCGTGTAAAATGAATACGCTGTGAGGAAAAGACTGGGAACTTTCTTTTATGTGTAAGGGAACACAACGCTTGACTTAAACACTGCTTACATGTAGCTTGCTGTCCAAGCTACAGGTCATCTTGGTCTCCCACCCGCTCCATGACGTGCTGCTCAAACACAGGAGCACTTTCAGTGCAAGACTCATTCCATAGCTAGCAATGGAGGCGCCGGCGCTGATTGCAGGAGTGATTGTGTATGTTTTTGTCGCAGCTTTTTTTCTCTCAAGTTTAAACATTTTCAACTTACACGGGCGTGTCTTTTCAGCTAATAATACTGCGAGACAGGATGTTGTAACTCTGGAAAGTTATCACAGTGACAAACGTTTACACTGCAGACCAGTTTAACTAATCCCTTAGCTCGTGTTGCTCACAGCATGTAACATCATCTGCACTTAGCAGTTTATTTAAGGTGCTGGACATTCTCTGGTGGTGATTGTACACCTTCTGCATGAGGGAGAGGTGCTGCCTGACAACTACCAGTCTGAATCACATACCTTTCATTCCCCCTGTTTAACTGTATTTTAAGATTCATGTCTCTGTGATCAAACCAGACCAGAAACCGGCCTCTGCAGAGCCTTTGCTGAAACCTTTTTCCAGTTCTCATTGACTCTGCCGTCGGCGTTATCTGACCTTTGTCTTAATTTTTTTCGGGACACGTGGTTTCCCAGGAGCAGGACATGGCAGGGTCCCAACTTGGCATCAAAGCTCAATTTCTCTGACAGAGTTGTTCTAAAGGGGGGCAGCGGCAGGCTAATTGGAGCTGTGCTATTTTTGGCTGTGGCAACTAGTTCAACTTTTTGGCCTTTCATCAAAAGCATGATCTAATGTCAGCGGATGAAAGAGTCTGTCGGTGTCTCTGTGCAGGGGGAGGGGGGGTAAAGCTCAGAGAGAGGCAGGTGAGTGTGCAGACCATGTTTTTAGAAGTGCTGGACCCTGTAAGGACTCTGCTGGGTCGGGACCTGCTGGCATGCCGCTCTTTAAATGTAAGACATCCGTAATATAACAGGAATTTAAAAGTTCAGGTCTGTGATGGGCCAGTTCTTTAGATAATGTCATCATCAGTTACTCACTACTTTTTCAACCAATTACTTTTCTTTGCTTACATCTCAACTGTAGTATTACTACTCTCGATCACTCAGCCCAGTAGGATTTTGCACAGCGTACACACAAATAAACATGGTGACACTATGAGATTACTGCGTTGCTCTAATAGATGTCTTCAAAACTTTCCTCCATTGTTGTTGTGGATTGTTCAGAGGCTGCTTTTGAGCAACCATGTAGTTAAAAGCAAATAACCTCAAATTAAAAGCAGAATCCCCTGTCCTGTTTCCTGTCCTGGTCTCTATTAGAAGCCTGGTCAGAACTTCTTTTAGATATTCCGCTCGGTCAATATTTTAATCGTTCAATTCAATTTTTTACATTTACATTACATTGTCTTTACTCATATGGCAGACGCTTTTATCCAAAGCGACTTACACTTGATGAACAACATACAAGCATCAGTAAAGTAAGAGATCAATGAGGGACAACAGATACTAGTATGAGCTATTAATGCAAACAGCATCAATGAGATAAATACCTAGCGGAAGCAATATGAGTTAATGAATAGAGGAATCAATACAAGCAAGTTGTAAGGGGACAGAAGAAGAAGGAGCTTAGGAGCTTCTTGAAGTTAGAGAGGGACGCCCGCCCCCCCCCCCC
>NC_060169.1:552852-567958 GCF_021292245.1 Micropterus dolomieu | reverse complement strand
CCCCCCCCCCCCCCCCCCCCCCCCGCTCTGACGGCGTGTGGCAGCTCGTTCCACCATCGTGGTGTCACAGGTGAGATCAGGGACTGAGGTCGCTTTGTGTGACGGGATGGCAGAGCCAGGCGGCGTTCGTTAGAGGAGCGCAGAAGTAACCCAGAAGGAACGTATGCTATGGAGTTTAGGTAGATGGTGCAGACCCAGTAGTCTCTCTTTATGCAGCGTTAGTGACTTGGATTTGATTCTGGAGGCCCCGGGGAGCCAGTGGAGGTCACTGAGTAATGGGACTTGAGCAGTAGGTCTTATTTATTTTCAATCTGCCTTCAGTTGTTGTGCTAAGTTGTGGTTTTATCCCTGTACTGGACAAACACAAACTGATATCTCTCTTCTCATCTGACTCTGCATGTGATGGCATATTTCCCAAAGTGACTGTTGCTAAATGTTACCAGGATAACTTCCTGAGTCACTGAGGAGTCAAGGCTCCTCCGGCTGATCTGTCACTGTTTACTCTGACAGTGGATGTCAGATCTAACTCTGAATGATAGATGCCTCGAACGCAGTGACTCACCGCTCCCTATCACCTCCGTCTCCTCGCATGGGTGGGGCTGATGTGTTTATATAACGTTCTCTATGGCCGTATTAAGTGACAGGAGTATAAAGCAGGGGAGTGAGAAAATTGGATGAAACGAAGAGCCCTTCATCTCTCCGATCCTCCACCTTGCTCTATTTTTCTGTCATTCTGCCGTCACTCTCTCTCACAAACTAATTAAATTACCGGACGCTGTGGAGGACTCGCGCTGACCTCTCGACCACAGCCAAGGTTAAAAAAGTTAATCATGAGATGAGTGTGGGCGAGTCTGGATTTTTCTAATCTTCTCCCATATTTCCTTCCCTGTCGAGACAAGAGATTATTCCAACGCTTCTTGGAGAATTTCACATAGCTTCACTGAGGGCATTTTTTCTTCTTTATTTTTGTTTTCTGTGAAGCGCAAAGTGTTCCTTCTTTCGTCAGATAATTTCTTATGTGTAATCTGGTGATTTAATCAGAATAAAACAGATGACACTACTCAAAGTATTCAGATCCTTAACTTAAGTAAAAGTACTAAAACCACTCTGTTAAAGTACTGCATTAAAAATGTTACTGAAAGTATAATCAGGAAAATGTACTTGAAATATTAAAAGTACTTATCACTATTCCTCATGTAAAAGCAGGGTTTTACTGCTGCAGTTGTTGAGCTGGAGCTGATTTTAAACTATTTTGTTTCAGACTGCAACTAATAATTATTTTCATTATGAATTCATCTGCTGATTATTTTCTCCATTAATCGATTGATTGTTTGTAAATTCAGAAAATAGTGAGAAATGCCGTCACAGTTACCCAGAGCCGCCTTCATAATATTAAACATTCAAATTATTAAAATAATTAAAAAGCAAAAAGCAGCAAATCTGCACATTTGTGAAGCTATGAATTGTTTTAGCATGAAAAATGACTTAAATGACCAAAAATAGTTGCTAATTAATTTTATCGCACCCTTATAAATATGTATAAAATGTTGGCTAGTTTAGTCAGGTCCTGGCGGCAGCTTCCGGTCTGTGCACACAGCTGATATGTTAACTTCATACTCACATGATCCACCGTTTGAAAGCTAAAATCCTCGTGATTCGACCGATGCAAACCATTTCAAGATACAGTCACCACAGCAGGTCCAATCAGCGCCTCTGTCAGACCAGCCAGGACAAGCAAAATTGACGTGCAAACTCCACATAGAAAGGCCGGGACGACCAGGGTTTGAACCCGCAACCTTCTTGCTGTGAGGCCACAGTGCCATCCACTGTACCACCCAAAACACATTATCCCATCAGTAAATCCCCAGGGACTGCCGCCGCATCGTCTCAAATTTGCCAGCAGACGTGACTCGTATGTCATTATAACCGCTGAACTCTGACCTTTCGAGCGACACCGAATCCGCCCCAATAGGAGCTCACATGTCCCTTTCGCAGCCTTGAACAGCCAATGAGAGCCCGCGCTGTAAGGAAGGGCCGGCCCCTGTTATTTCCTGGGTAGGCCGAGCCAATTGCAAGCAACTGTGCTGATGACACTTTGTGTAGCCAATAAAATTCTGAAAATAACGACATCCAGCTTTAAGTAGGAAGTTCATGATCTACCAGCAAAAAAACACGTCTGCGTCGAGCTGCCGGCTGATACGGAGCGACGCAGCAGCAGCCGCCTGCCGCCAAGGGGCGGGGCTGTTTTAGAAAAAAAACACGCTGAGACAGACACTGTGGTGGCAATTCGAGTTTTCAAATTAACAGCTCAGGCAAACACTTGTCTTTTCGTGAATTTTATTCAAGTCTTCTGCAGAAGGAACTCACGGGGACACATAAGCATCAGAGAGTATCATCCGAGTGAGCTGCAGTGTAGCAGCTCACGCAGCTTTTATTTTAGTCTCAGGGTCGGAGGGCTATATCAGAGGAACATGGTGTCTCTCAGTCTTCCCTAGGGGACACTCAATCTGGATCTATAGAAAGACACTCATGTCCAAGGTACATATGGTGAACCACTTAGAGTCTTGGCCCCTCTGGACATATGTTAAAGCATCACACACATTTACCTTCCATTGACCCCGTACCCAAGAGGCTGGAGGCCCCGAGTGAGATTAGTTACATGGCAGCGTTTTAAAGATGGTTCTCATGAAATTCCCGTTACAACACTCAGAAAACCCTGTGGAAACGTGTGTAGTCATTTTTCATGGTATTGGTATGAAATTTAAACTAGGACTAGTTAAGGCTTTATCCTGTTTCCCAGCTAATCAGTCCCAGCTGTAGTTGTCTGCATGAATTTGTTAGCAAACATTTTCAAGCAGAAATGAAAAATATATTAATTTTAGTGTGTTTAAACTTATATTAATCAATTCCAGTAGCACTTAAAGTGATTCTTTTGGGTTAGACACTGCAGAGCGTTATCTTTCAGAGAAGCCCAAAACCAGGCAGATACCGCAAATGGTTCAAGAACTACATTCAATTTACTTTGGATCTGCCTCGAAGAGGCGTTTTGCATGAATTTTACAGGAATGTTAAGAGGTTAATAGCCCGGGCTTTTATTTGCTAAAATCACTGAATTGACCCTGCCTATATTTGGGACAGGAGTCCATATGGGACAGGCCTTTAATTTCTTTTGCACAAAACTGAAATAGGCTACAATGAAACAGTTTATTTATTTCAAACAGAATATTACTGTTAAAAATTATCCAATAATATGTTCATTCAATAACAGTCATTCCTTCGATCCAGCTCCGGCAGATGGCTTATGCGCTTTTATTTTGTAGGCAGCAACGTAACGAAAAGAACAGGGTGCAGGACGGGGGCGTAGGTATGGACAGTGCAGACAGCACAGCTGCCCTGGGGCCCGTTGTTACTACCTTACGCCGCTGGTGCAGGATGTGTGGCAGAAGTTAGCAGACAGAGAGCGATGGACTTCACGTGACAGGATTCACAACTTGGATTCATTTTTATGAAAAGCTCTTTTGATTCTTTTGATCGATGGACCCGTACAGACTGAAGGAATAATAATCAAGGAACAGACACATTCGGACTTAACGAGCGCTTCAAAGGTAACGTGAGTCGGCACTACTTTTTTAACTCTCTTGTACCAGGCAGGTTACACCGGTACATTTATAAGAATTAGACTTTGGGGCTCGTTGTTTCTGTTAAATGAACTGAACGACTGAATTGTGGAGAATCTAACCGATCTAACGATGTGCAGCGTGTCCACACTGACACATTGATCATATGTTTAAACATTAATATTTGGATTAATGATCTAAGCAGCTTAGAAGCAGCTAAAGCGGCGACCTGGCGGGGTTTAAGAGGTTTCATACATCCTTAAAAACTTCTATGAAAACCAGACCAGGCGTTTATTTGTCGAAATGTGTTCCCACAGCAGGCCAGTAAACGGGGTCAGCGGCTGTTTGGGACTCGGCTGTTAATTGAAGTTTTACGGTATATGTTTAATTTGTAAATTCACTACTCAAGCTGTCAGATACATTTAGTTAAGTAAAACATACAATATTTCCCTCTGATATGTGTTGGCAAGGAAGTAGAAAGTGGCATGTAAAGAAACGTAAAGTACCCAAAATGCACCTGGGTTGTATGTTTATGCTGTATTCTGTATAAAGTATGTGTTTTTTTTTTTAATAAATGAAGCTTTAATCTTGCATTGAGAGAGATTGTTCTGTCATTTTGCTCTCAGACATTTGGCATTTCAGATGGCTGCTTGACAAACAGGATGCTTCATCTTCCTCTTCTGTCGTGTCTCAACAAGGCCTGTTTCATTTTTGTACCATTTTGTCTTTACAACCAAACATCTCTCTGTCTCCCCTCTGTAGTGAAGGATTTTTCCCTCTGGGAGCTGGGGCCCTTTAGAGAGAGAGAGAGAGAGACACTTCCCCCACAGCTGAGCTAATAAGACATGCCATCATAATGCTACAGCTGTGTGTGTGTGTGTACCTCTGTTAAAGCTCCATGCGACCTTAGCTAGCCCTGCTTTTATAGCTCATCCCTGTGTGTCGGCCCCTTCTCCCTCTCCTCTGAGGCCTTTTCCAGTACCGCAGCCAGACTAAACTGCGCTTCAGACGGGGATAAACCGCATCTCGCTCATTAGAGCATCGGATAAGATAAATCGCCCAGCCTGGAGTGTGTGTAAGCTCGCCCGAAGATGGACGCCTGCGAGGAGCAGGGCCCATCACAGAGGCCCAATTTGACACAAATCCACAGAGCTTTGCATCAAAGTCAAAGCCATTTCCAAGCAGTCTCCCCTTCAAAGTCTCCCCAAATGGGAAGCCAGCTCCGAGGCTTTTCAGAGTCGGCCTCAGCGTAGAGGACGGAGGCTCAGATCTACTCAGCTCCTCTCCCGATGACGACGGCGATGAGCGTCAGAGGGTTGAATCACATCCTGACCTTCTCTTGACCCCCACCATTTAATCACCTAATCGCTGCTATTATTTCCAGAGAGGAGAGAGAAACTAAACAACATTTCCCAGCAGGTGGTTTAATAGACGGAGGTGAAGAAGGAAGGGCCAACGTACAGTCAGGTTTCTGTCCGTGTGATGTCCCCTGTGGCGACAGTAATAAGAGAAGCTTATGGACAGAGATGTCCACATATATGTTTCTGTGTGTTCAGTGTTATTTTCTTTAGTCCCTGTGGTCCACTCGCTTGCACAGCACTAAAGCAGGGGAACATAACTCGATAGAGATTAATGATGCAGCTCCTCTGCTCTCGCTGTATCGAGTTTGCAGTGGTCGTTCACTGATTATTTAAACGGCTCAATTTTCTCATTATAGAGGAAGAAACAAGTGTTAATCAAATAGTGGGTGTTTGTAATTAAATGAAAGCCGCTGCTGAGACGCTGCGACTATGGCGCGGGGTATTTGTGGCGTTTCTAAAAGTCCCATTTTAGATGTAATAAAAAGTGGCTTTGTGTTTCAGGACATTGAAGTCTATATTTGTGGCTGCGCGACAGAAATACCAGCAGCTAATTACTCGGTTGGTTGTTTATCGGGGTGTTATGGATACCTCAGCTCTCCCTGATTTAGCTCAGGACAGAAATAGACAGAACTGCACCCCAAGTTTGGTCTAAACTTTCACAGATGTCATTCCAGCTCTCAGGAGGATGATTCACAGGCCAGAGCTGCAGACATGTAGAGCATCATGACCTGTGAGCGTGAACAAGCCGGGCCTGCTGGTTTTTATTTATTTAGAGTCTAATAAGCACTGGGTATTATTAAAATGCAATTATGGCGCTGAGCGATGAGGACGAGTGCTAATTATTTTGGTTACCAGGAAACAGACTAACTTGCTGAGAGTTCCCAGTGAACCGGTGGAAGCCGTTGCCTCTGTTGTTTTCGGTGATGCCAGAGGCTTCAGAGGGGAAGAGAGAAAGGAAGAGTGAAGTTATCTCCTTAGTATGCAGGTTATATGTAAATCACGCTCGCCTTCCGCTCCCCTCCTTTACACGCCACAACAGGGACAGAAAGTTCAAACTGAAAAAAGTAACACACAGAAGAAATCTGAACATCATCACTGAAAAAGAGTTGTCTTTGTGATATTTCTTTAAAGTAAGAAAAAACAGAGAAGTACTCAAACAAACAAACTCAGCTGGGCCAGAGGACTCAGACAGCCAAGGGCGCCTTAGAGCATCTGGCCAACAGGAAAAGATAACTGAGGGATTTAATGTCTACGAGGAAGCTGTTCTCAGAGATCTCACAAGAACAGAGTAGGCACAAGACAGAACAATTTCACAGATGTTCATTATAGCTGAATCACTGGTAAGATAAAAAGTACACAAGGTAAATGATACATGATTATCAGACTAACACATGCCTGCTTTACTTTTCACTGAAACATTTTACAGTGGAAAAGTTTCAATACCAAAACACTATATACATGTGAATTAAGTAGACTTTGAAATAATTTCAACATAATATAATATAGAGCAGGTCTAGATGGTACTCTTTGTAATATTTGTACTTGTGTATGGAGTCCAAACAGGACATCAAATGTTATTCTCACTGTATTGTATATTTACAACAGAGTATAGTACACACAGTAGTGTGTATTTACAATAAAATGTGTTTCAAATCCCAGTGCTTCAGCTAATTATCATTTACATGTATGTGTTGCTTTTAATTATATAACTAACCAAAAGTCCACAGAAGCTGCGCTGTTGTAAAAATATGAACCTTAGAGAGTAAATCCACACTTTTTACTGCACAAAGTCACAAAGTGCTTTACAAGAGTAAAATAATAAAGCCATATTCATAATAAGACGCAACAACAACATAAAAATAGTAATAAATAATCGTAAAATAGAGGGTCAAAGTAGTCCACATTAACAGACCTTAAAACACACGTTTGCATAATTTAGACAGCACGTGGCGAGACAAAGGCCAGCTTAAATAAAACTGTTTTAAAAGACATCAACAGAGACAGCAGAATGTAAGTCTGAGAGAAGAGCGTTCCACAGCGTTTCAGTCGAGCATGCAGAACAGCTAGTAGGCCCGGGTTTGAAGACCTAATGATGACCTAGTTGTGATGTGCAGGTGAAGCAGGTCGGAATTGCACCCAGGTGCCTGACCAATAAACTGAATCCTGAACCTGACCGGGAGCCAGCGTAACAGTGACGGGATGGCTGTGATGTGTCCTGCTAGACCAGGCCTTGCAGCAGCATTCTGCAGAAGAAGGAAATGCATAGCCGCCATATGGGTTGAAAGGTCTTAAGGTACAATCACATCGTCACTCAGTCCAGAAAAAGGTTCCACTGTGGGTGATATGTTTTCGGCGAGTTGACCAGTTGGCCCTCACAAAATGTAATTACACGTCGCTGTGATGCAGGAACGGTTATTTGATCGGCTTGGTAGAATCGCATTTCCTCGAAGCCCCCAGGTGGCGCTCCATGCTTTGGCACAACAAGACGGCCATAAACATCAGTCCAACATGAGAAATCCAATCCAAATATTAGAGCTAGACAACTTTACAGCAGCTGTTCGTGTTCGTACAGCTAATTAGGGAATGTAAATCCCAGAAAAATACTCAGTAAAAGGTTAATAAGATCATTTGTTCTATGAATGTCTTACCCTGACTTTGTTTCTGCACGCTCCTCATCCTTCGCTCGGCCTCGGTCACCTTGGTTCTGTGACCGCCCTCTCACCAAGATCCATTTAAGTAATAGCTGTATCAAGAATTGGATTTTGCTCACGTCGCTCTGAGGCCAGAACTGATTTACAAGTACTCAGACATGCATCGCAATCAGCACTGTGGCGTCAGGAGCTCATTCATTAAAAAAACACCAACAGTGAGAGGAGGGGAAATGAAGAGGCGGAAAAACAGAAGGAAGAGAACAAGAAAGGCGGGTAACATAAATACAGCAACACGAGGAGGACCGGAGGACATTTTCAAGGACTTCTTCCATTTCTCAACTACTGTTTCCATTTTCAAGCGTAGCTACTCGTGTTTGGTCTCATAACATCAACCACAGGCTTCAAGTCCCTTGTTTAAATGACAGCTGTAATGAGGCCGACTCTCTGCCTCGTCCACTGCAGTTGTGAAGTCGCAGCGGCACCATGGCAACTGAAATCAGTGTTTCTGAATGGATGTAATTTAGGAATAAGCAGTTTACACTCAGAATGAGGGCTGCCAACAGAGAGAGAGAGAGAGAGAGAGAGAGAGATAAAGAAGTGAAGTGGAAGTGACCAGCAGCTGGAAACACTGCAGGCTCTGTTGTGACTTTCCAACTGGAAACCAGCTGCTGTGACATTTCTGAAGACCGGGGTTCTTTTTAGTGAGGGGATGAGATGAGATGACAACTATTGTATACTATATTCAATCAATCAAGAAAGCAAATAAGTGTATTTACCAAAATGTCTATTACTATGACCACTTCTTTAAAGGCATAATGTTTTTGAGGCACAGTTCTGACTGTATGCTTAAGGACCTCTTCTTTCACAGTAAAAACAACACATTTTATTGACTGAGCCTATCACAAAGCTTTTAGACTCTTTTTAGCAGTAGTCACAATATCACGATATGCTGAGTAAGGGACCCTCGTCTATTATATAAGATTGTAGTTATAGATTTGTAGTCTCTGGCTTACCTAGTCTTTTGCAGGCCACATTTTGACCTTTGCTCAAACACTAACGTCGATCGGAAAGTTTGATCTCTGTCGAGGATTTTGGGTTGTTTGGGTGAGTTTGTGTAGTTTCATTCTGCCCTAGTATTCTGGTCTTGATTTACCGCTTTAGCTTTTGGATATGTTTTGTTGATATCCTTGCCTGTATGTTTCAGTTAGCTTTACTTCCTGTTTTAGTTGGTAGTTGACTCTGCTCCTATTGTGTGTTGTCATGTTTTACTTCCTGCGCTTGTCTCTGATTGCTTTAGTGAATTCACCTGTCTTTTCTGCTCCCTCACCTGTGTATTGAAGTGGTTGTCTGTTTTCCATGCCAGGGTGTCTCCAGTGTTTCTTGTTCGTCCCGTGTTTTGTGGATTTACTTTCTTTGGATGGATTTAGGATTACTCGCCCTTCTGTGCTTTGTGTTTTTGAAACTGCTTACACCTTTCACCATTGCTGAGAATAAACCTCACCTGCTCCGTGAGTCCAAACCTCTGTCTCCTGCGTTCAGCTCTACAGCTGAACTTAACAGATCTCATCTTGAACGGAAGCATCTGCAGATTAATTCCATACCCGAAATCATACGATCCACTAAAGTTAGGCACGATATGAGATGAATAAAGTGTGATTTACACTCCTGTGTCGGGTCTACGCACGTAGCCTATGGCGTAGCTTCGCATGTAGCCGTGCATTTATACTTGTGCGTTAGTGTCTGCTAGTGATGGTCAAAGTGAGGCTTTGTAAAACATTGAAACGTCTGAAGCAATTGTGCCGGAATTGTGTCGAGGCTTCGACACACTTCGACACCCGTCTCCACGGTGACACCTACTGGTCACTTTTGATATCGACACATCTTGGTAATGGTTTCATTGAAACAATGACTGACCCGCGTTTACAATTCTAAACGCCTTATCAATACATGACCAACAGGATTTCAGAGAAATCACCATACAACAAACACACAAACGCTTTCAGATTGTCAGAGACAGCAGACGGGGATTGCAATAAATAAAACACATCTGTGTGCTGTTTCATAAGTAGTCACTCATTTAGCCGACGCTTTTCTCAGAAGTAAATCCCAATTGCTGTGTCGCACTTTGGGAGCAACTAGGGTTAAAGTGTCTTGCCACATGTATCACAGTGGGAATCGAACCCAGGTCTCTTACACCAAAGGCATACTATATCTTAACCACTACCCCAAAGAAACAACTTGTTCATGTTTAGAATCGGAATACTTTCTTGATCTCCGACGGTGAAGTCTTTGTTGCAGATACTCGCAAGACGGAAAAGGAATAGAAATAATAGGTAGTTGAAGTTAGAGAGTAGAGAATATAAAAAAGTATACAAATCTAAGAATGTAGCCTAATAATAAATGATAATAAATGTGGATATCTACATTATTGTAGAGTAGCTTATTAACAAAGGTGTGATGATAATTAGCAGGAAAGATATAGGCCCTAGTGTAATAATAATTAATAATAATGAGTGCTGGCAGTGATGAGGTGTAATGGATTAAAAATCTGTAACTGGGTAAAGTTCAAGTTGTTTCAAGAATGATAAATGAATGATGTCTCACATTTGCTATATGTCAAGAATTGTATTCAGAAATATTCAGCTGTTTTGGGCCTGAGTCGTTTTTGACATCACCAGCCTTGGAAAAATTTGGTCGCATGGAACATTTGTTCCTGGCAAAGATAAATATTTTTTTTGCCATCATAGGCCTACAGGTGAGGATCTACTACAGCAGCGTGCTCCGATAAATCAAATGATTGTGTGTCCTTGGATCTGTCAAATGAGTTTAAAGCTGATGTGCGGTTTGTTCCGAACACTGTGAATCAAGCGCAGAAGCGGCCGGTGCGCCACCTGTCGAAACAGGGCTGAAACGCACCGAAGCCTCGCTTCACTGCGGTCACGTGACATTGACGTTTTGAACCACGCTTTGGAGCAGTGTTTCGAAACGGATCTCGACACAGCGTCGACACGTCAGTATCGAGAGTCCCATCCCTGGTGTCTGCATCGTTCTGCAATTACACAGCCAAACGCTAGTTGGCTATAGCGCTACAGCGTTCACTGTGTTGCTGGCCGAGCAGGCTAACTTATAATATTGACTTTTCAAATGTTATCGACTGAATGGATGACATCCTGACAGTGAAGCGAGTCATTTCGCTCGGGTTGTGATGTTCCAGCGTGTTACAACCGCTGGTTTGGTCGCTAGTAAAATTGACCAAAAACCTGCATATTTGTTAATGTGAGCATGTAGTTAGCATTTAGCTCAGGTCCAGCCTGAAGAAAAAACTTCTCATTGTCAGTTCCCGTTTTGGAGAATTACCACAGACAATGTGTTGACCAGAAAAGTCAATTGAAACTCTTGTAGCACCATAAAAAAACCTTTACAGTGCCAACCCGGTCTCACTCCCAAGTCGTCACATATGGACGCTTGGTCAAGAGCCATAATCGTCAGTTTGTGACGCACTAGGGATCCCTTTGACGTCATAGTTCGACGTATTGAGGGAAGCCCTGTTGTGTCAGTTTTTGATGGTAAAGGCAAGTATGATATTTAAGAGAAAAGACGAAGTAAGGAGGTGATTGGGGTGGATAGAGGGCCAGAACCCGGACCTTGAAGCAGGAGAACAGGGTTTGTGTCCCGTGCGAAACAAAACATTAAATGTTTTTATTTAGGCGAGTGAAGTAAATTGACATTAATGTTAGTTAACTTAAGTCTTAATTGACATACATAGCTATTTTAACCCAAACCATGATCTTTTCCTAACCTTAACCAAGTAGTTTTGTTGCCTAAACCCAACCAAGTACTTTCTGTGCCTAAACCTAACGAAACTGCAACGTTTCACGACTTTAATTATGCGCGTTTCAACATGGCAATGTATCGAAACGTTACGTTTTATCTTGAAAGTGTAACCGGATATTGCAAATTTATTGTTGCTAAGCGTTGCTAACTTGACTGTGGATCCCTAAACGTCAATAATTGATGCAAAAGGGCTACCCAAGTCTTTAAAAAGCGACGACAAAGGGCATTGACCATGCGTCAGACATTTGGCGAGTAGGGAGTGAGACTGTGTTGTTTCCACACTGCTGTATCTTGTTTTTCTTTATTTACTTTCCAGATACACACACCTTAAATTGAAATAGTTATGTTTAATTTACACTTTAGTTAAATAAGTTGTCTGTGAAGATTCTCAGTCATCCAGGTCATAGTTATCCAAAGAAGGTTAAAATCAAGGGCAACTGGACTTGGTTGAAGATACTGGAAGACGCTTCGTCCCTCATCCAAAGGACTTCTTTGGACACCCCAAAGACCCCAAAGACCCCGAAGCACAAGAAAAACTATATTGTGTATGCGGTCCAATGCAGTGAGGAATGCACAGACCTGTATATTGGGGAGACTAAAAAACCACTACACAAACGCATGGCTCAACACAGAAGGGCCAACTCCTCAGTACTCCTCTTCTAGTATCTTCAACCAAGTCCGGTTGCCCTTGACTTTAACCTTCTTTGGATATTTAGTTAAATAAAGCACTTTTTGATCCCTTACGCTGCCTTGTTCCCTCTTTTGTCACGGCCCTTAAACCAGGCTGTGACAGCTGTGAGTATTGGAATAAATGGAGTGGAGTTATTACGGTGTGTGGTAGCTTGTTTTTTTCTATAGCCTTATCTTGCGCCTGGCTGTTGTTGCTGTGCACAGGGAATTTCTTGTTTTTACAGACTATAACGGATACAGAAAAGATCATCGGTGCCAACCTGTCCTCCATTCGGGACTTATACATTTCCAGAGTCAGGAAACGGGCAGGAAACATCACTGCAGATCCATCTCATCCTGGACAGGCGCTACAGAGCACTGTACGCCAAAACCAACAGACACAGGAACAGTTTCTTCCCACAAGCCATCACTCCGATGAACAGCTGATTTGTACTCTTGCATCCTTTGCACTCTGCACTATTTGCCTATATTGTTTTTGTTCATAGTGTGTATATTTGTGTTGTCTACACTGAAGTCTGTGTCTGATTTTACCTTATTTTTATTATTGTGACTTTGTATTTTTGTATGAGTAAGCACATCCTGAGCATCGCACAGTCCAGAGTCAAATTCCTCGTATGTGTGCACATTCCTGGCGATAAAGCTGATTCTGATTATTATATACACCTTTTTCTATAGGTTACTTTCTGACTCTGCTGCTGCTTTTGTCTTCAGTAGCTCTTGTATAGTTTCTGTTTTTACATCTATTCTATTTCAGTTTTAAAGGCTCCACCTCTTACTTTTTTATTCTCTCTGTATTTCTTTCAGTTTTTGTACTACAACAACCAGATTCCCCCTCTGAGAACCAATAAAGCATTTTTTCATCTTTGTTCTTCAGTTCATCAAATACATCAAAGTGGAGATCAGTATTCATTTCACTTAAGGTACTTTTGACTTTACAGGAGGATGTAATAAGTAACATGGGATTCATCTGGTGTGACTACAGAGTTAGCACAAGGGGAGTAATGTGTGAACACCAAGCTATAAAGCTGCATTCACAAACTGTCAGCACAATGAGGAGAACAGAAAACACACCACTTCCACTTCACATGTTATCTTTATCAAAATCTGTAAAACCTCTGTGTTATTACTATACTGTTATGAGCTCAGGGTTGTTTTAAGTTTCACCAAAAAGCTCACAGACGTCACCAATTATTTCTGTTATTGTTTTGTAACGACACATCATAAGAGACACCTTCATATTTCTCAAAAATTCATTTTGTAGCTTTTTTTCAAGGTGATTCTCCATTTATAAATAATTCATCATGAATCATCATGTTTTGGCCCACTGATGAAAGCTGACGTTTCCCCTTCACAACATTTACATGAATCTTTAGATACACATGTAAAAACAAGGCTCCTGAAAATCCCGATGAATCAGACCTCTAACACGCTGAACAGCAGACGGTGCTGACACGAACAAGCTCTTTACTCATGGTGCTAATAAACTTTTATGAACTCTTTAAACTTTCCCTGCATTTTAATTACTAGAACAGACTTTTGGTGGGCCAAAAGTTTTTGTACACTCCTTCCACGAGCTTCTGTGCTGAAATTACATTCCTGACAGAACTTGTCTAACTCAGTCAGCCACTCCAAGACTCTTAGTTGTTGTCTGTGAGCCTTGTACTCACAGCTTTGGTGGCATGTTAGGTCCTGCTGGAAGACCAGAAACTACTATTCTTACAATGTATCAGACTCCCTTTTTGTTTTAAACCATATTTCATGTCTTGGAACTCTCATTGAGTCCCACAGCAGCTGCTGGGCAACCTGTCTTTATCTTGAGAAGCTCGGGTTCCTGAAACTGCCAGAAAAAGTGAGACTGTTATAAGAGAAGAACCTCTGACTGTGTTCATATCCAAAGAAGAGGACACGTCACCCTAAATATTGTCATCAGACGTCTATCAGAAAAGAGCATTTTTTATTAACCACAGTAAAACCTTCACGTCACGTTGTTAACCTGCGGGGGGTGATACAGAAATGTTAGTGTAGTTTCGAAATTTTAAAATCATCATAAACAATGACTTCATTAAAAACATCTTATATGTGTATAAACATGTTTATTAATATAATAAAGCATTATACAGCTGAAACAAAGTGCTTTGTAAGATAAAAAGTAAGACACGTACAAAAGAAAGCATACAGTTTAAGCACCGCTGCCAGGGGAAATCGCACTTTTATTATATTCAATGTGATTTAATGACAATTAAGGCCTCAACGTTTCCACAAAGATTTGCTACAACACAATAATATATTGTTTACACAATATACTCGACATTACTCATAGGTTTCCTCTCTGTTAATGAGCTCCATGAGCTTTACAGAGCAAATAAATACATACTGTGATTTTAAAACACATTTAAGTGTTCACATGCTACAGATTGTAAATACAACAGGTCTTTAGAAAATTGTCACATGGGAATTAAATTTACTTTGGACTTTGTTAAAAGTGACTTACAATAAATAAATGTAAACTTAGGGACAGGTGTTGTAAACAGGAAGTGCAACCCTTCCAAATGGACAGCTAAAAGTGATTAGGGTTTTATTTTATTACTTATTTATTTTTTTGTGTTTTTTATTAGTGTAATCTTGTTACATGTAGTTGGCAGATGTAAAAATGCAGTTAAGTCACAGAACTAAAGTTTAAAAAAATTAAGTGCTTACTAAGCTGTAGACTTCTCAACTATTAACATGCTGTTAACCTGCTAGCCATGCTAATTTAGCTCCTCCAGTTTAAGACCCTGCATTTCCTCCCTGCTTTTCACCAAAAAGTGCTCATAAAATACCGTAAAACTTCAATTAATAGCAGAGTCCCAAATAGTCGCCTACCTCCTTTACTGGCCTGGTGTGGGAACACATTTTGACAAATAAACGCCTGCCTTAATTAAACGCCTGGTCTGGTTTTTATAGAAGTTCTTTG
>NC_060169.1:542298-552752 GCF_021292245.1 Micropterus dolomieu | reverse complement strand
GTTAGTTAACTTAAGTCTTAATTGACATACATAGCTATTTTAACCCAAACCATGATCTTTTCCTAACCTTAACCAAGTAGTTTTGTTGCCTAAACCCAACCAAGTACTTTCTGTGCCTAAACCTAACGAAACTGCAACGTTTCACGACTTTAATTATGCGTGTTTCAACATGGCAATGTATCAAAACGTTTTATCTTGAAAGTGTAACCGGATATTGCATATTTATTGTTGCTAAGCGTTGCTAACTTGACTGTGGATCCCTAAACGTCAATAATTGATGCAAAAGGGCTACCCAAGTCTTTAAAAAGCGACGACAAAGGGCCTTGACCATGCGTCAGACATTTGACGAGTAGGGAGTGAGACTGTGTTGACAGTGCTGGAAAAGCTCTCAAGGAGGAGGTTGGGGTGGAGGGGTGGGCAGTTATGTCTCTTGGCAACCGTCAACATGGATCTTTTGATCAAATTGTTCCCTAACCTTAACCAAGTAGTTTCAGATGTCTATAGAGATAGCTGCTTTGCGTCATGTGGGTAGTTGTAGGCGGCCGTGATGAGTGCCAGATCAGTATGTTGAAGTATGAAAAGTAGAAGACCTGTTTTAGTGATCTTTGAAAGTTCTTTTGAAGCAGCCTTATTTCCACATTATGTTCAGAATCTTTCTAAGCATCAGAAAAGCTCATGGTTAGAATCTCTCTGCCTTTTATCCGGACCTTCAACATGGGTCGACAGATGCAGACGAGCTGGTGGTTGCACTAGCTCCTCGGCTCCGGCTGAGATCATCAAAGAGATGCAAAGCAGAGGTGACTCAGGAAACAGTGTCCCTGCCTGAAGGTGTGGACTAAGAGAGAGCAGTGGGACAAGATGGTCAGATACATAAATTTTCGGTTTTCTTGGTGAAACAACATGAAAAATATCTTTCTTTTGAACCGTCTGTTCTGCTGTTGATGCGAGCTCCAGGCAGCGCTGCAGGAGTAACGAGAGCCGTGATGGCTCCCTTTCCTCCCTCTGTTTGACTTCACCTGTATCGCTGGTGGCTCACGGCTGCTTCACACTCGCTTAGTTAAAAAGAGCTTTTCTCTGAGGATAAAAGGCTGCGGCGGCGCAGAGGGAGCAGGCGTAGATCCAGGTGTAGAGATCTGTTTGTACTAACTCTACAGATGGACTCCGTCCCTCTGCTCACTCTCGGGCCCTGTTGTCTGACTGTTCTTCTCTACTGTTGCACAGGTGAGGGATTTCTGTCAGTGAGGCTCCAGTGATCTGCCAGTTCATATTAAATCAGTCTGAAGTGTGTTTGTGTGTCCTACAGTCTGCTGCTCACCGAACCTTGTGACTTCTTTACCGTCAGGATGAGGCTCCCTTACTACTGTTCCGTGTCTGTTACAGCCTTTAGAGCCGCCTCCTTCTGGTCTTTCTGTTGTTTTCACAGTCCGGTGGAGTCTTTACTGTTAGTGGTAAATGAGAGCTGGCTAAAGCTTTTCCTTTCCTTGCTGAACGATTTTATTTTTCAAGTCTGGTGACCTAATTTATCTCTCGCTCTTCCAGGCTGGCTACTGTTTCTTGCTGTGGGGCATTTCCCCTTTAGCACCTGCTCCAAAACAATGGTGAACATCGACAGTTTGAGCTCGATGCTCAGGGCTGTGTTAGCACATCCTGCTCAGATTTGAACAAATCTTTATCCCAATTTCTTTGCAGAATTCATCAGTCTGATCAGACAAAAACAAGAAGAGCCTCCTCTGTTTGGAGCTTTTAAAGAACCATTCTTCCTCCTCGTTGTGTTTGTCTGTAATGATTTCACCCTCCATAAATTCATGCCAAATCTTTATAGATTTTTTTCGCCTTTCTTTCTTCTTTTCAAGGTGAAGCATTCAACAGCCAGTCCTTCGTCCCTTTCTTTTATTTTGGAGGTCACATTTTGGAAATAAAATGAATGTGACAGGAGAGAAGCTACAGAAACACTTCAGTGTCTGGTAAGTTCATGCTCGTTTTTGTTTTTTTACATTTTCTTGTTTCAGCAAAGTGATCGATGTGTTTATCTGAAAAGCACATCATGGGCTCATTTGGGTAGAAATGAAAAATATGTGTCTGGATGATGAGTTATGTCTGCTGCTGCTGCTGCACTTTCATTACACAGAAATAATATGTAGAGATGAAAAACAAACATCTGTGGAGCTTAAATATTCAGCAATGCATGATGTCTGTGAAGATGCTCAGTCATTCAAGTCATTGCTAAAAAACATTTGGCCTTTTTATACAGGCTAATATGTTTTTCGATGCCTTTACGTAAACAGCTGGTTGCAGGTTTATTCCTTTGTCCAAACTCGACCCTCTTTATCATGCTGCTCTCAGATTTATTACTATAAGACACGCCATCGTACCTTACACATCTTGGTAAATTGGACATCCCTTTGCACACGCCTACGAGGTCATACTTGGTTTGTTATCTTCATAAATATGCTCAAAGTTTTTACCCACACAAAGTAGCTACATATAAATTAAGATCTAATACAGGACTGCAATGCAGGGTACCAAATGTGTGGACTGAAGCTGGAATAAAGGAGTCTGAAACGCCACAGTTTGCTACGTCGCAGCAACACAAAGGAGGCTAACCCTACAGCTGTAGAGTTAGCCAGTCGACATGCATAAAGTCAGAGACTTAGGTTTAGGTACTAACATTTCTGATGGTTATGGTAAGGGTAGGGGGCTTCGGGGGGCTGTCAACACCTTTAACACGAACATGGCTAGCTAGCACTTCAGGTCTGTAGCAGACATCACTTTTTCTGGTCTTGGTCCTGGTCTTGTTGTCTAGACGGGGTGGTGATGGTGTAGTGGATGAGATGCGTGCCTTTGGTGTGAGAGACCCAGGTTCAATTCTCCACTGTGACCCATCCACCATTGTGTCCCTGAGACACTTAACCCCTCGTTGCTCCAGAGGCGTGCGACCTCTGACATGTATAGTAACTGTAAGTCGCTTTGGATAAAAGCGTCAGCTAAATGTCTAGTTGTGGGTTTTTTTGTATTGTATTTTATTTTGAACTGTGCTGAAATATCTTTGCTGCCCTCTGGCCGGTCTCCCTTGTAAAAGAAATTCTGTCTCAATGGGACCCAGCAAAATACAGTTTAAATAAAAAATTTAAAAAAGGTATCCAAAGGAAGGTTCAAATCAAGGGCAACTGGACTTGGCTGAAAATACCCGAAGACGTCTCAGCTCATCCAAGAGGCTTTGTCAGTTCTGACTGTGTGAGAAATACATTATAAGTTGCTGATTTTTAGGATTTCACTGTAATTAACTTGTGAGAAATTAGCATTGGTCACAGGGTTTTTATTCCTAAGCAAAAGGTTGTCTGATTTACAATAAACATCTGCTGGCATGTAGGTGAGAGAAATCTGATGCCACGTACATTTGCATTTCCTTTCTTCGCTCAGGAAGAGTTTTTGAGTGTATGCTAATACTCTTTGTTTATCCTTCATCTACCATTTGCTGGCTGTTGTTTGCTTTGTACTTGTTCTGTACTTAAGGAGAGGAAATGCTGAGTTCGAGTAACCGTGCGTTCTCTCCGTGGCCACGTTACCTAAAGAAATGATTCAACACATCTATTTGACTCCGTATTCTTTGGGAAGGAATTATTTTCCCTGACAACTGACTGGCAGGGAATCCCAGCTGTTTAATCTCTGTGGGGTCGTTATCAAGGTTCGTTAGTGCTCCTGGCTGTTTTAACGACAGTTATTGGAGTTATTAGATGTGAGTGTTCAGTCTCCTGGGAAGAGATGAAAGGATTGTAGGTCGGAGATAAGTGGTGTCTCGGCCCTCCTCCCATGTTGCGAGATGGTTTCTCCACTCTGATGTAGATGACCTCTTTCACTCCTCTATCGAACCATCCATCCTCTCTGTCTAAAATGTGCACCTGGTGGTCCTCAAACGAGTGTCGTTTATCCTTCAGATGTAGAGTCTTGACCTGAGGAGTTGGCCCTTCTGTGTTGAGCCATGTGTTTGTGCAGTCGCTGTTCAGTTTCAATTTACAGGTCTGAGCATTCGATTATTTTAGGGTGGACCAGAATCTGTTGAAAAACCCACAGTGAAGCACCAACATTAGGAATATGTGTCTCCGGGGTTACATCTGATCTTACAGTTGTTTAAGAGAGGAAATGCATCGCTAGTCATGTAAAAGTAATCTGACTTTAGGATGTTAGCGTGTATAACATTTGCATTCAAAGAAATTCACTCTTGATCTGGGGAGTGTGGAGAGAGATTAGTGCTGCACAGAGCCTGCTTGAATTTAAAATGCTCACAGTTCTCTGTTGAATTAATGAAAAAGAGCACGAGCATCCGCGTGCTCAGTACATTTTAAAGCAATCTGCCAGTTAGACTAGGTGATACCAGGGTTGGACTTGAAACACAATTAATGCAAACAGCAGATTAACTAAGACATTAACCTGCATCTCATGGACAGGAACACTGAAATCCAACAGCACAAAACACACCACTCTCAACTACAAATAAGAGATAAATTTAACCCACCTCTAACATTGACAAAAACATAGCGTCAAAGAGAATTGACAGCAAGCTGTGGCGTCACACATAACAAACACAGGAAGACTGTATGAGCCTAAATGAGTCAGAAAATAGTCTTACCTTATGCAGTGCATTTTTTTCCTGGTTCTGCTTCATGTGAAATCATCCACGATGTCATCAATAATCCAATGTATTGGTCAGTTCGCTCTCAGTTGCCCCAGGAGAAGGTGCCTGGAGGTGTTTTTAACATAAGATAGACTTTATTGATCCCACAGTGGGGAAATTCACTTATTGCAGCAGCTCCAGATACAACAAACCATACAGAGGTGCAATTGAAATGAACGTTGCTCACGCCCCTAGTGGCATGGAGGTGAAAATGAACAAAAAAATATGATTGCACAGGCCAACATTGAAATATTGTAATACATATACATTCTCCTATAACATCGTCAGACTCACCATGGACAGTTCAAAAAAAAAAAAAAATCCATTATCCATCCAAGCGCCTACATTTCCCAAAATGCAACTGAACCACGCAGCTCCATCTGAGGCACTAAAGGCGTTCATGTGACTCATGCCTCAGAAAGAAAAGAAAAGAATAGTGAGCAAGATATGTAGTGAGCGGGTCATTTTACAGTGTAACACAAGCTTATCAGTGCAAACTATGTGGACACTGTTTCTAAGTGACTTCCAAAATATCTAATAGATACTGACATTTCTTGTGACGTCTGGCTGTTTGCAGTATTGGATAAATGAAGAGTTTGACCTGATGATGGCAATAAAGGAATAGAAAGTTCATGCTGAGGGGACCATGAATGACCAAAGTGGTGGACTGACTGATTGTCCAATATTTTGCCATCTCTTGTAAGAAAAGGAAAATCCTTATGTTCTGTATGGGTTTTAAAGTAAGATGCCACTGCAGCCTTGTCAGATTTTGAGATACCTTGCCAGGAGCCAAAGTGTTGGTCAAAGAGAAATATATTATTATAATAACACACACATTTTACTGTTTCATTTATTTAGTTTTATTTTTTTAATATATATTTATTTATTTTTTAACACAAACGCTTACGGTTTTATTTTTTTATTTTAATTTAATATATTTTCATTTTCTCTCTCTCTTACACACACACGCACACACACACACACACGCTTACTGCTTTATTTATTTACTTTTATTTATAATATTAAACAAATTTTTATATTTTATATATTTTTTATTTTATTTTTTATTAACACGCACAAACACAACTTTTACTGTTTTACTGAAATGTAAATTATATGTAGCTTTGGCAATATTGTTGTTATACATTCATGCCAATAAAGCTGATTTGAATTGAATTGAGAAAAAGAGCAGCCATGCCGTGTATCAAGATAAACTACTGTGTGTTTGGTTTTCGGTAAAAAAAACGTTTAGTTAAACCATCTCGTGGCAATATATTCAATTTCAATTCAATTTTATTTATATAGCGCCAAATCACAACAACAGTTATCTCACAGCGCTTTTCATAAGAGAAATTAATTAAAGTTATTAATTATAAAGTAACGTTGAAACACACACTGAAACACTTAACCCATGAAAACTTAAAAAAAGCTGAAAGATAGTCCACTAGAACATCACGTCATTGGTAAACGTTTTAGCAGTTTATGCTAAAAATGGATGTAAAGTTGGCACCATACACGCTTCTCACATTGACTTCCTTCTTCTGGTCTGGATCAGTTTCCTGTTCTGATCTCAAATCATCCCCTGTCTGGGCTCCAATCAGAGGCAGCGTTCATCAACCCTATAAAAATACAAGTTACGAAATCCTATTTTGTATTTGACATGCGTGTATGATTGACGCTGCCCCTCCAGTGATGCTAAAAGGTCAAGAGATCAAGAGTTTTCCAAATATGAATAATCCTCCCGTCAGATTTAGATTTAAATGTTCTGTTTTCTCCACAGAAAGTGGAGCTGTTCCCAGACAGTGCTTTTAGGGGTAAAGCCCCTCGGTCCGTCATATCTGCTGCTCCATCTTCCCAGAATCCCATCTGGCTCTGAATTATTAAAGCGATCGGTACTTTGGGTGAGAAACAGAACAAATTTTCACTACTTTTTGAAAAAACATTCTTCTTTCAAGCCTACACACACAGATGAACTCTCCACCTGAAAGAGTTTCCAAATGTGTTGTGAAGTGAAGCGCTCATGCAGAAGGTTGCACCGGTCGACCTCCTCCTCCGGTCCTTCTGTCCACCCTCCGGTTCACTAAGCTGAGTCCAGCAGAGGTACCTTTACATAAGAAAATACACAGCTCTCAGTTCCCCTTTTAAACCCCACCTTACTGCCCTCTTCCTTTTTAGTTTTACTACTGCCTGGGCGCCTCTCAGAGACCCCAGACTTTGTCCTTCGGTGTGTTTTATATGCTGCAGAGCTGAACTGCAGCATGCTGGAGCCCTGGAGGTGCTGTAAACGCTCAGACATGTGGCAGCATCTTTGTCCTGCACATAAAGATGAAATTGTCCTCATGGGAGGGAAGAGGAGATGGAGCCGTTTGGTTCGGACTTCTCAGGATTTACCAGCTCGAGCCCTCAGATCACCATGGAGACAGATCTTTCTCTGGAAACCTTTTGAGTGGTCTGAATGGGCTCTCCGCCTGTTAAACACTGATGCATCAGTTGAAATGAGGCTTTAAAAGCAGCTCTCGTGGGCCAGCCCCTTCACAGCTCCACGTGTGGATGAGTGTGCTCGGTGGCACAGCTGTTACTGAAGGGAAGGAAATGCTACAACTGGTTTGTAACACAGCAGTCAGCGAGATTAGGAACAGCACACATGTTAGGATAATCATCATACAGGTGATATTTAGAATATCTGACAATGTCTGTGAAGATTCTCGGTCATCCAGGTCATAGTTATCCAAGGAAGGTTAAAATCAGGTGGAACACATTAGAGCGGGGAAAGGTGATCACACAAGAGGGAGGCTGACAGGGACCGGGTCACAGAGTGGACCTGAAACCAAACACAATGTTTATGTCACCACGTGCTCACATACTCTCTCCCTCTCTTTCATAGTCAGTTATAAGAAATAAAATCTCAGGGAGGGCATGTTACAAATAGCTCCTGCTTGATATTATATGACTTGACTGGAAGTGAAATCAGAAACTGCTGTGATGTTTTTCAGGAGGAACATTTCTGTGTGTGGCCGAGGTTACACTTTGGTTTCAGGCAGCGAGAAGGGGATTTATCCTGGGACACGCAGGTAAAGCAGCTAATTAGAGCCTGACAAAAGCTGCAGTGTGGAACTTTTCTTCTTCAGGCAGGACGTTTTATTCTTTATATGCCCCAAAATGCATCCGCCACCTCAGAGAAGCCAGTCTCAGGCGGTGAAACACAGTAACAGGCCAATTATGTGTAACTCAGAGCTCATTCCAAAAATGATTTTTCTTAAAGGAGTGGATGATTTGAAATGCTGTTGCTGGTAGCTACACTTCCACCAAGGACAGCACAGACGAAACAGAAAATGCAGAGAACGGTGCTAATGCTAGAAGACTAGAAAAGAGGGATGAGCAGTGGCATCAGCACGTAATAATGGGCCCCAGTGAAAGATTGTTTTAGTTGAGGTTACAGGTTTTTAGACATATGGCTCCAAAAGTCCACATAGACCCCAATGTTAAAATGGCAACATTTACAGCAGAAAAGAACAAGTTTACACCCTGGTGCAAAAAACGCTTTTAGTCTCTATAGCTCAGTGGTTGGCAATAGGCGGCCCGCGGGCCAGAACCGGCCCACCAGCAATAATATCTGGCTGGCGGCCATATTGCTTTGATAGCAGAAACATAAAAAATAAATAAATTGATAGCGGCTGGTGCTGAAATAGATATGTCATGAACGCAACAGTTACTCACATAATCACTTCCTCTTAAGTGATTGTACCTTCAAAATAAAAGCATGAGAGCGTTTTTTTGAAGCAATGCTTCATGTTGAGTTCATTGAGAGTTTTTACTTTGAAAAGTTCTGAAGGACATTTGAAAGAGTCTCTGGCTTGACACACCTCTGAAAAAGCCATCTGGAATGAATGCGGATCAAAGGGTAAATATCCTTATAGGCTAATCAATTTCAACAAGGGAGGGGGAAAAAAATCTGCTAGATTTTGGGATTGATCATTCTGCTCCTCCAACGGGAGTCCTACACTCCACCAACTGAGCTAATGAGTATTCAAGGGTTTGAAATAATTTGACTGAAATAATGTTCTGGCCCGACATGTAAAGGCTTTAAAAAAATTTGGCCCGATGTCAGACTGATTTGCCGACCCCCGTTATAGCTTATTTTCTGTACTGGGCTTGAAGGCTGAAGTTACGCATAATTAAAGTTTCAGCAAAGAAACTTTTATAAAATAACTTTTTGTCATATTTGCTGAAACTGTCACTTCAGCGTGACTTGAAATTTTCACCGCAACTTTTACACAAATTTTACCTTTTTTTGATTTGATATCTTTATTTTGAACATGTAAATAAAATTAAAAAAAAAAAAATCAATGAAACAAAAATAGTGGTAAAAAACAAATGAACAACAAAGAAAAACTCTTCTAACTTTCCAGTATTTAAAAACCTCTATTTACATGTGCAAAAGGGAGTAGGAAGAAGTAAAACTCATGTACTCCTACCCCTTTATACCCTTACTACCATATTTACGGAAATAACTACAAAATAATAAGTCTACATAGATAATAAATCTATAATCGATGAAAATATATATTCAAAAGTTCTATTCACATACAGATATTACCCATACATGAAAATATTTATACATACTGTAAATTATTCAATATAAACCCAGGTTATTATCAGCACTGTGTTTCTTTGTACCTCTGGAAAATAATTTCTTTTTAAAATGGAATATGTTTATTCCACAATTTACCACCACTGACAGATAAACAGAAACATTTCCGAGTAGTTTGAAAACTCGGAGTCTTAAAATTTGACTTTCCCCTTAAGTCGTAGCCCCCCCTCTCTTTCCGAAAACCTTTTCTGTACATTACCTGGCAATAAATTGTTTCTAGCCTTGAACATAATTACTGCTGTTTGAAATTCAACTAGAATAGTTTTAATGGTATTGGTGTGTAGATGTCTGCGGGGTGGGAGAGTTATCAAGCACATAAAGTTTGGTTCAGATGTGAGCATGTACACTGAAGTTACAACAACTTCCTGTGTCATGGCGAAGAGTTGATCTTTGACGCCACGCCACGGACACGCCCATTGACGAAAACTCACAAATAGCACAACTTTTCATCTTCAATGCCTTTAGAAATTTGAAGTCGGTCGGACTAAATCCCTAGGAGGAGTTCGTTAAAGTACGAAGTGTGTAAATCATCCAAAATTTGACATAAAATTCAAAATGGCCAACTTCCTGTTGGTTTTAGGGCATCGCTCCAAGAGGCTTTTTTGTGCGTCTGGACAAGATACACGTACCACAGAAAATTCGTGCACGTAGGTGAAACGTGCGGCGGGGGCTGCTTCGTTAAAAGTCACTTCCTGTGGCCAGCAGGTGGCGCTATGACTGTGGGTGAATGTCGGCATGTACTTGTGTTCAGGGCGGGACTCTCATCCTACATGTACAGTTTGGTCCAGATGTGAGCATGTACACTGAAGTTACGACAACTTCCGTGTCATGGCGAAGAGCTGATCTTTGACGCCACGCCACGGACACGCCCATTGACGAAAACTCGCAAATAGCACAACTTTTCATCTTCAATGCCTTTAGAAGGCACAGCAGAAATTTGAGGTCGGTCGGACTAAATCCCTAGGAGGAGTTCGTTAAAGTACGAAGTGTGTAAATCATCCAAAATTGGACGTAAAATTCAAAATGGCCGACTTCCTGTTGGGTTTAGGCTATGGCTCCAAGAGACTTTTTTGTGCGTCTGGACAAGATACACGTACCACAGAAAATTCGTGCACGTAGGTGAAACATGCG